>NC_086445.1:245506815-245806815 GCF_028390025.1 Pseudophryne corroboree | reverse complement strand
CACGGTGTCACTAGAGCGTCCACAGCTATCGCCTGAGGGTCCCTTGACCTGGCGCAATATCTCTTTAGCTTTTTGTTGAGGCGGGACGCATCATGTCCACCTGTGGCCTTTCCCAACGGTTTACCAACAGTTGGAAGACTTCTGGATGAAGTCCCCACTCTCCCGGGTGTAGGTCGTGTCTGCTGAGGAAGTCTGCTTCCCAGTTGTCCACTCCCGGAATGAACACTGCTGACAGTGCTAAGACGTGATTTTCCGCCCATCGGAGAATCCTTGTGGCTTCTGCCATCGCCATCCTGCTTCTTGTGCCGCCCTGTCGGTTTACATGGGCGACTGCCGTGATGTTGTCTGATTGGATCAGTACCGGCTGGTTTTGAAGCAGGGGCCTTGCCTGACTTAGGGCATTGTAAATGGCCCTCAGTTCCAGAATATTTATGTGTAGGGACGACTCCTGACTTGACCAAAGTCCTTGGAAATTTCTTACCTGTGTGACTGCCCCCCAGCCTCGAAGGCTGGCATCCGTGGTCACCAGGACCCAGACCTGTATGCCGAATCTGCGGCCCTCTAGAAGATGAGCACTCTGCAGCCACCACAGCAGAGACACCCTGGTCCTTGGAGACAGGGTTATCAGCCGATGCATCTGAAGATGCGATCCCGACCACTTGTCCAAGAGGTCCCACTGAAAGGTTCTTGCATGGAACCTGCCGAATGGAATTGCTTCGTATGAAGCTACCATTTTTCCGAGGACTCGGGTGCAGTGATGCACCGATACCTGTTTTGGTTTCAGGAGGTCTCTGACTAGAGATGACAGCTCCTTGGCTTTCTCCTGCGGGAGAAACACTTTTTTCTGTTCTGTGTCCAGAACCATCCCCAGGAACAGTAGGCGTGTGGAAGGAACCAGCTGTGACTTTGGAATGTTTAAAATCCATCCGTGCTGTTGTAGCACCTCCCGAGATAGTGCTACTCCGACCAACAACTGCTCCTTGGACCTCGCCTTTATAAGGAGATCGTCCAAGTACGGGATAATTAAACCTCCCTTTTTTCGAAGGGGTATCATCATTTCTGCCATTACCTTGGTAAACACCCTCGGTGCCGTGGACAGTCCAAACGGCAGTGTCTGGAATTGGTAATGGCAATCCTGTACCACAAATCTGAGGTACTCCTGGTGAGGATGGTAAATGGGGACATGCAGGTAAGCATCCTTGATGTCCAGGGATACCATGTAATCCCCCTCGTCCAGGCTTGCAATAACCGCCCTGAGCGATTCCATCTTGAACTTGAATTTTTTTATGTATGTGTTCAAGGATTTCAAATTTAAAATGGGTCTCACCGAACCGTCCGGTTTCGGTACCACAAACAGTGTGGAATAGTAACCCCGTCCTTGTTGAAGTAGGGGCACCTTGACTATCACCTGCTGGGAATACAGCTTGTGAATTGCCTCTAGCACAGCCTCCCTGCCCGAGGGAGTTGTCGGCAAGGCAGATTTGAGGAAACGGCGGGGAGGAGGAGCCTCGAATTCCAGCTTGTACCCCTGAGATACTACTTGAAGGATCCAGGGATCCACCTGTGAGCGAGCCCACTGATCGCTGAAATTTTTGAGGCAGCCCCCCACCGTACCTGGCTCCGCCTGTGGAGCCCCACCGTCATGCGGCGGACTTGGAAGAAGCGGGGGAGGACTTTTGTTCCTGGGAACCTGCTGTTTGTTGCAGCTTTTTTCCCCTACCTCTGCCTCTGGACAGAAAGGACCCGCCTTTTCCCCGCCAGTTTTTCTGGGGTCGAAAGGACTGTACCTGATAATACGGCGCTTTCTTAGGCTGTGAGGGGACATGGGGCAAAAATGCTGACTTCCCAGCTGTTGCTGTGGAAACTAGGTCTGAGAGACCATCCCCGAATAACTCCTCACCCTTATAAGGCAAAACTTCCATGTGCCTTTTCGAATCTGCATCCCCTGTCCACTGCAGAGTCCATAAGCCTCTCCTAGCAGAGATGGACAGAGCACTTATTTTAGATGCCAGTCGGCAGATCTCCCTCTGTGCATCTCATGTATAAGACTGAGTCTTTTATATGCTCTACGGTTAGCAGAATAGTGTCCCTTTCTAGGGTGTCAATATTTTCCGACAGGGAATCTGACCACGCAGCTGCAGCACTGCACATCCATGCTGAAGCAATCGCTGGTCTCAGTATAATGCCTGAGTGTGTATATACAGACTTCAGGATCGCCTCCTGCTTTCTATCAGCAGGCTCCTTTAGGGCGGCCGTATCCGGAGACGGTAGTGCCACCTTTTTTGACAAGCGTGTGAGCGCTTTATCCACCCTAGGGGGTGTTTCCCAACGTGACCTATCCTCTGGCGAGAAAGGGAACGCCATTAGTAACTTTTTAGAAATTACCAATTTTTTTATCGGGGGAAGCCCACGCTTCTTCACACACTTCATTTAATTCTTCAGATGGGGGAAAAACTATTGGTAGTTTTTCTCCCCAAACATAATACCCTTTTTGAGGTACCTGGGTTTATATCAGAAATGTGTAATACCTCTTTCATTGCCTCAATCATGCAACGAATGGCCCTGGTGGACATTAAATTAGACTCTTCGTCGTCGACACTGGTATCAGTATCCGTGGCGCCATCTGAGGTAGCGGGCGCTTTAGAGCCCCTGATGGCCTTTGAGTCGTCTGGGCAGGCACGAGCTGAGAAGCCGGCTGTCCCGCATTTGGCATGTCGTCAAATTTTTTATGTAAGGAGTCGACACTTGCACGTAATTCCTTCCATAAGTCCATCCACTCAGGTGTCTGCCCCGCAGGGGGTGACATCACAGTTATAGGCATCTGCTCTGCCTCCACATAAGCCTCCTCATCAAACATGTCGACACAGCCGTACCGACACACCGCGCACACACAGGGAATGCTCCGACAGAGGACAGGACCCCACAAAAAGCCCTTTGGGGAGACAAAGAGAGTATGCCAGCACACACCAGAGCGCTATATAATACAGGGACTAACTGAATTATATCCCCTTATAGCTGCTATAATTTATATACTGCGCCTAAATTTAGTGCCCCCCCCCCCCTCTTTTTTACCCTTCTGTAGTGCAGACTGCAGGGGAGAGCCAGGGAGCTTCCTTCCAGCGGAGCTGTGAGGGAGAAATGGCGCCAGTGTGCTGAGGAAGATAGCTCCGCCCCTTTTTCGGCTGACTTTTCTCCCGCTTTTTTATGGAATCTGGCAGGGGTATTTATCACATATATAGCCTCTGGGGCTATATATTGTGATTATTTTGCCAGCCAAGGTCTAATTATTGCTGCTCAGGGCACCCCCCCCCCCAGCACCCTGCACCCATCAGTGACCGGAGTGTGAGGTGTACAAGAGGAGCAATGGCGCACAGCTGCAGTGCTGTGCGCTACCTTGGTGAAGACTGAAGTCTTCTGCCGACGATTTTTCCGGACCTCTTCTAGCTTCTGGCTCTGTAAGGGGGACGGCGGCGCGGCTCCGGGAACGAACACCAAGGACGGGTCCTGCGGTCGATCCCTCTGGAGCTAATGGTGTCCAGTAGCCTAAGAAGCCCAAGCTAGCTGCAAGCAGGTAGGTTCGCTTCTTCTCCCCTTAGTCCCTCGTTGCAGTGAGCCTGTTGCCAGCAGGTCTCACTGTAAAATAAAAAACCTAAAATATACTTTCTTTCTAGGAGCTCAGGAGAGCCCCTAGTGTGCATCCAGCTCGGCCGGGCACAGAAATCTAACTGAGGTCTGGAGGAGGGGCATAGAGGGAGGAGCCAGTGCACACCAGATAGTACCTAATCTTTCTTTTAGAGTGCCCAGTCTCCTGCGTAGCCCGTCTATTCCCCATGGTCCTTACGGAGTTCCCAGCATCCACTAGGACGTCAGAGAAAAGGTGTTTATATACTGACAGATCATGTGACACTTAGATTGCACACAGGTGGACTTCATTTCACTAATTATGTCACTTCTGAAGGTAATTGGTAGCACCAGAACTTTTGAGGGGCTTCATAGCAAAGGGGGTGAATACATATGCACATGCCAATTTTTTTTTTTCCTATATATAAACATTCTTTATATAAAATTTCTTATTTCACTTCACCAACAGACTATTTTGTGCAGATCCATCACATAAAATTCAGAATAAAATAAATAAATTACTGGTTGTAATGTAACAAACTAGGTAAAAGGCCAGGGGGGAAGGGGGGTGAATACTTTAGCAAGGCACTGTACATGCTCAGTCCAGTTATACCTGCCAGCTACCAATATTGTTAAAAGAACTTCCACATCATTTAGTTGAATTCCAAACTTCTCACTGGCCCACAGTTGTGTTGGTTAATAGAGGCTGTCAAAGCGGTTCTCGTGGCAACCCAGCAGTCCACGTTTTAGATATATCCATGGCTCAGCACAGATGGTTAAATCAAATGACTGAGGTGCTAATTATGTCACCTGTGGCCAAGCATGTATAAACTTAAAACCTGGATCATTGGGGTGCCTTGTGGACCGTGTTTGAGAACCTCTGTGGTAATACATTTGTTCCATCAAAATAAAATATTGCTCATTATTATTCCATTAGTGAATATTTAGAAGTAACTTGCTTTATGATGCATTCAAATATAAAGGCATTGTCCAGTCTCCAGATAGTAACTGGAGGACTGATGTAAGACTGGATCAGGGCTTGTGGAATGCTGTCTTTCTAAGGAATGATCTATATGAAGTTAAGCGGTAGGAACACTTGCATATTTAACTAAAATCTGTAATCTCTCTGTCCTATCTTTCCTTCTCTATACAAGCATGCAGTGATTACTCCCATTCTGAAAAAAAAAAAAAACTCTGACCCTAACACACACTCAAATTACCTTTACATTTCTCAGCTCCCGAGCTAAAGAGATTTGCCGAAACTCACCTCACACTTTCTTAACTCACAGCTTACTTGACCCACTCCAGTCAGGATTTCGTGCCCAACACTCCACAGAGACAGCACTGACTAAGGTAGTGAATGATCTGGTCACTGTTAAATCTAAAGGCCATTACTCACTAGTTATTCTCTTTGATCTCTCTGCTGCTTTTGACACTGTTAACCACTCTTCTCATACAAACACCACAATCTCTAGGTCTTCAGGACACAGACCTTTTTTGGTTCTCATCCTACCTATCTAATCGCTCCTTCAGTGTTCGTTTCTCTGAATCCACCTCCTCTTTGCTACCTCCCTTAGTTGGAGTACCGCAAGGCTGTCTTAGGTCCTCTGCTTTTCTCTATCTATACCACATCTCTTGGCAAACTAATCAGCGCTTTCGGATTTCAGTATCATCTGTATGCGGATGATACTTAAATCTACCTATCCTCCCTAGATTTGTCACCATCTGTATTGGGCCATGCCACTGAATGCCTTTCCAGTGATCGCAGGGAGCGAAAAAAATTGTGGGTTCCAGGGACCCCTCACTTTGCAAAATTGGGGTCCTACTCCTATTTCTGGGTCCAATCACATATTATGGGGGATGACGGCAGGCAGTGCTGGGGGTATGGAGAGGGTAAGGGTAGATAGAAGTTTGGATAGTACTGGGGGAAGAGAGGGAGTTGGGGGCATGCAATACTGGGGGTAGTGATGGGGGAGGCGCAGGGGTAAGGGTAGATAGCAGTACGGACAGTGATGGGGGCAAGGCAGGGATTAGGGGCAGTGTTAAGGGTATGGAGGCATTAGTACCCAGGATACCCTCTTCCCAATTACCTTTTAAGATCAACTCCTCCGTATCCTTGTTGATGTCTTCCCACTATAGTGCTATCCCTGAGATGTGTGTGTATGTATGCTTGGCACTGTGTATGGGCAGAGGTGGGGTGTATAATGAGCATTTTGTATGTATGGAGGCTGTTATGGGCACTGTGGGTGTATAATACATATGCTGGGCACTGTGGGTGTATAATAAGCACTGGGTGGGTATGGAGGGTGTTATGGGCACTGTGGAGTGTGTATGCTGGGTACTGTGGAGGTATATGTTGTCCACTCTGGGGTTATTGGGTGTGTTTATGTTGGGCAGTGTGGTGGTAAATAATGGGCACTGCCCCATCCCCTACCATTTCCATAGTTAGCCGAATTACACCCCCCTCCTGACTTCCTCCATTAGTTGCTTACAACTGGAGTACAGCCACATGCAGCCAGAGACATGCCTAGAAGATGGTGAGGCTGTTATCTGCAATACATGCACTGGGTGAGGGGGCGCGTTGCTCACAAGTGACATTTCTACCAGAATAGTCTCCCAGCCCTGCCGTACCTTTAGTTACAGCAATGTTACCAGCTGCCAGTAGGTTCCGGAGGTCGGAGGCAGAGAACCTAACCCGCTCCAGTGTCAGCTATTTTCCAAGCGACCTCCCACCAGCAACAAGTAGTGTAGTCCCTGGAACAGCACGCCGGCGGACAGGGAGGAGGGACGTCTCAGGTGGGCTTCGATGGGGAGACACTGGATGGGGAGATGCTGCCAGCGGCAATTGGATGAGGAGGCGCTGCCGGCAGCAATTGGATGAAAAGACAGGCACTAAGGAATTGTATTGGCTGACGCGCACAGGTCAGTGAGACAAGGCATCCTGCGGGACACATGCATTTTTAAAAACCAAGTCCTTCACTGCCTGTAGCGCGTAAAAATGCACTATAGCGCGTATTTTGCAATCACTGCCTTTCTGCCATTTCATCTTGGATGACATCTCACCACCTCAAAATTCTTATTTCCAAAACAGAATTAATTATATTTCCACCTCCCAATAGTAGTTACCAACCTGATATCGCTATCACTGTTGATAACTCAGCAATCATCCCTACTCCACAAGATCGCTGCCTAGGAGACATTCTTGACTCTGAACTGTCCTTTGTTCCCCACATTCAATCTGTCTCTAAATCATGTTACACACATCTAAGAAACATAGCCAAAATATGGCCATATCTTACACAAGACACAGCTAAAACTCTAATCCATGCTCTCATTATCTCCCGCATTGATTATTGTAATAGTCTCCTTACTGGTCTTCCCAAACATACTACAATCATGTTGAATGCAGCTGCGAGGTTAATCTTCCTCGCTAGACGTTCTTCGCCTAAAGATCCGCTCTGTCAGTCACTCCATTGGTTACCGGTATTATACATTATTAAATCTAAAATACTTTTACTTACATACAAGGTTATTAACCAAACTACACCAACATACATCTCTTCACTCATCTCAAAATATCTCCCTAACCGACCACTCCGCTCAAGATCTACGTCTCTCATCCACATGCATTACTTGTTCACCCCCAAAATTCAGGACTTTATCTGGGCTTCACCCACTCTGTGGAATGCATTCCCACATACAATAAGACTCACCTCTAGTTTCCAAACCTTTAAACGTTCCCTGAAAACTCACTTCTTCAGACAAGCCTATCAAATTCCAGACCCACCCACATAACCTTCATTGCTTCCCTATCTAATTACATCCTCTCTGTACAGAACACAAAACCTATTTTGTCTTTCTTTACTCTCACACCCTCCTGACCCTTGGCCAACATTGCTGGGTGATCATATCATACAACCCATTAAGAACCTAGCAATCGGGTGGACCATTATACAATAGGTAGCACCTATCCTTGTGTATGAATGCCTATTTCTCTATAGATTGTAAGCTTACGAGCAGGGCCTTCCTACCTCTATGTCTGTCTGTATTTGCCCAGTTTTGTCCTATTACTGTTGTCCTAATTGTAAAGCGCAACTGAAATGCTGCGCTATATAACAAACTGTTAAATATGTAGATCATTTATTTATTAACAAGAAAAGGTGTTTTGTTTTTGATTTATTTTTTTTTGAACACATGTCAACCCTGCATGTCACTCCGTTTCTGGTGTCATGGTGATGCTGGAGAGTGCAATATGCCAATACTGCTGCTGCCTAGAACCCTTACAGCGAGTAACCAAAGCCTGCCCGAGTCTCTCCTGAGCTCTTAAATACTAGGTATACACAATTTATATTAATCCACAGTGTGTATTTGTACCTGTCCAATAGCTGATGCAAAAGATACAATTCCTAACAGGCATATATACAATTAAGGTGCCTACACATGGAGCGAAACTCGCTAACGATATGCACTATATAGTCTATATTGTTAGAAAAACTAGTGCATATCGTTCAGTGTGTATACAGTATAACCAATGATGAACGATGCGCGCAAGCAGATTGTCACTGTAAAAAAAATACACTCTGCATGCACATCACTTTTGGCTAGAAACTTGACTAGGTAGTCATAGCCAAAATCGATTTGTGTGTATAGTCAATATCATTGGTTCTGACCTTCGGGGAAGATCAAAGGAAATCATTAAACCAAAATCGTTCATTGCCAGAATCACACCGTGTGTATGCGGCTTTACTTGCGGGCCTGCATTTGCATGCCGTTGCAGAACTCTGCCTATGTGAGAACGCCGCTTCCCACCCCTGTGCAGACTATGCAGCCATCAAGTTTGATATGAGCAAAATGGGTGCCAGACCACATAACCAGATATGCATGCATACGCGTTCTTACATGCACAGTGCAAGTACAGTAAAGATATGCTACACAGAATCATCACTCATTCTGCATCAGGCGCAAACTGTGTGGGTCACTAAATAAGAGTACTTTAATTCCTTTGGTACAGTACACCAAATCCAAAGCAAAATGTGTAGACTGCACTTTCTGTACCTATACTGCCCTGCAATAGCAACATTAAATGAAAGTGTGCTGTGTACACAAATTGTCAGGGTAACCACAATTTGGGGTGAAAATTGCACTTACGTTTTCCTGCACTTATCTGGAAATCTAAAGGCACTTGCAAACTCACAATTGCTTGCTAGTTATAATGCTGCCACATCAAGACAAACGTATCTTAAAGAGACTGTATACTAGAGCCGCATTACATCAACTTGGGGACACACAATTTTTCAGTGCAATCCATCAGATGGGATGCGTTTAGCATCCCGACCGACAGGATGCCAACAGACACTGGAATCCCGACACCACTCGGGAGACCGGTGCCAGAAGATCAGCAGCCGACATCCTGAAGGTAAGCACTGGGGCAAATGTCATTCTTAGGCACCAGAGGGTGGGGCGGAGATGTCAAAACGCTTACCCCCTCAGACGTCAGGAACTTCAATCTCAGGATGCCGGTGCTGGTCATGTGACCTCCAGCATACCTACGACTGGGTTTAAATACTAAAACCCCAGATAAGGATAGGATCACAAAGGAGCAGGTTGTCAAAGCATCTGATAATAGTCAGCTTTGAACAAAAGTTTTAAAACAGCAATATGTGCTACACTGGGTTCATTTTGCATTTACTTCAATGGCGGTTTTAAAAATATTGGTAAAAGTCAGCTTTGACAATAAAACCCTAGTGTTTCAGCTAGACTGATTTAGCAGAATTATAAGCAACCATACAGTGCAATTATCACACATTGATCAATAGGTGCGTTAGCCACTGCTAGCTAGTACTCCACAAAAATAGGATTTTACTTACCGGTAAATCTATTTCTCGTAGTCCGTAGAGGATGCTGGGGACTCCGTAAAAACCATGGGGAATAGACAGGCTCCGCAGGAGATAGGGCACTTTAAGAAAGCTTTGGATTCTGGGTGTGCACTGGCTCCTCCCTCTATGTCCCTCCTCCAGACCTCAGTTAGAGAAACTGTGCCCAGAGGATATGAACAGTACGAGGAAAGGATTTATGTAACCTAAGGGCGAGATTCATACCAGCCACACCGTATAACCTGTGATAAACTACCCAGTTAACAGTATGAACAAGTAACATAGCCTCGGTTCAAGACCGACCAACTACAGGTTGAGTATCCCATATCCAAATATCCGAAATACGGAATATTCCGAAATACGGACTTTTTTGAGCGAGAGTGAGATAGTGAAACTTTTGTTTTCTGATGGCTCAATGTATACAAACTTTGTTTAATACGCACAGTAATTAAAAATATTGTATTAAATGACCTTCAGACTGTGTATATAAGGTGTATATGAAACATAAATGAATTGTGTGAATGTAGACACACTTTGTTTAATGCACAAAGTTATAAAACATATTGGCTAAAATGACCTTCAGGCTGTGTGTATAAAGTGTATATAAAACAAATACATTCTGTGCTTAGATTTAGGTCCCATTGCCATGATGTCTCATTATGGTATGCAATTATTCCAAAATACGGAAAAATCCGATATCCAAAATACCTCTGGTCCCAAGCATTTTGGATAAGGGATACTCAACCTGTATAACATAACCCTTATGTAAGCAATAACTATATACAAGTCTTGCAGAAGAAGTCCGCACTTGGGACGGGCGCCCAGCATCCTCTACGGACTACGAGAAATAGATTCACCGGTAAGTAAAATCCTATTTTCTCTAACGTCCTAGAGGATGCTGGGGACTCCGTAAGGACCATGGGGATTATACCAAAGCTCCCAAACGGGCGGGAGAGTGCGGATGACTCTGCAGCACCGATTGAGCAAACAGGAGGTCCTCCTCAGCCAGGTTACAAACTTATAGAACTTTGCAAAGGTGTTTGACCCCGACCAAGTAGCAGCTCGGCACAGTTGTAGTGCCGAGACACCTCGAGCAGCCGCCCAAGAAGAGCCCACCTTCCTAGTGTAATGGGCCTTAACCGATTTAGGCAATGGCAATCCTGCCGTAGAATGTGCCTGCTGAATCGTGTTACAGATCCAGCGAGCAAATTGTCTGCTTTGAAGCAGGAGCGCCAACCTTGTTGGCCGCATACAGAACAAACAGAGCTTCAGTCTTCCTGATCCTAGCTGTTCTGGTCACGTAAATCTTCAAAGCCCTGACCACATCCAGGGACTCAGAATCCTCAAAGTCCTGTGTAGCCACAGGCACGACAATAGGTTGGTTCATATGAAAAGATGAGACCACCTTGGGCAGAAATTGTGAAATCAATTCTGCCCTATCCACGTGAAAAATCAGGTATGGGCTTTTATATGATAATGCCGCTAATTTCGAAACACGCCTTGCAGAAGCTAAGGCCAACAACATGACCACTTTCCAAGTGAGGTATTTCAACTCCACTGTTTTGAGTGGTTCAAACCAAGATGACTTGAGTAACCGTAACACCACGTTAAGAGCCCAAGGCGCCACCGGAGGTACAAAGGGAGGCTAAATATGCAGCACTCCCTTCACAAAAGTCTGTACTTCAGGAAGAGAAGCCAATTCTCTTTGAAAGAAAATGGATAAGGCCGAAATTTTAACCTTTATGGACCCTAATTTTAGGCCCAAATTCACTCCCGTTTGAAGGAAGTGAAGCAGACGGCCCAAATGGAACTCCTCTGTAGGAGCAGCTCTGGCCTCACACCAAGAAACATATTTCCGCCATATACGGTGATAATGTTTCGATGTCACATCCTTCCTAGCCTTGATCAGGGTAGGAATGACCTCCTCCGGAATCCCTTTTTCAGCTAAGATCCAGCGTTCAACCGCCATGCCGTCAAACGCAGCCGCGGTAAGTCTTGGAACAGACAGGGCCCCTGCTGCAGCAGGTCCTGCCTTAGAGGAAGAGGCCACGGATCTTCTGTGAGCAACTCTTGCAGATCCGGATACCAAGTCCTCCTTGGCCAATCTTCAAACAATGAGAATTGTTCTGACCCTTCTTAGTCTTATTAATCTCAACACCTTGGGTATGAGAGGCAGAGGAGGAAACACATAGACCGATCTGAACACCCATGATGTCACCAGAGCGTCTACCGCTACCACCTGAGGGTCTCTTGACCTGGCGCAATACCTCTTTAGCTTTTTGTTGAGGCGGGACGCCATCATGTCTATTTGAGGCAGTCCCCACCGATCCAAGATCTGTGTGAAGACTTCTTGATGAAGTCCCCACTCTCCCGAATGCAGATCGTGCCTGCTGAGGAAGTCCGCCTCCCAGTTGTCCACCCCCGGGATGAACACTGCTGATAGTGCGCTTACATGGCCTTCCGCCCAGCGCAGAATCCTGGTCGCCTCTGCCATGGCCACTCTGCTCCTTGTGCCGCCTTGGCGGTTTACATGAGCCACTGCCGTGATATTGTCCGACTGAATCAGAACCGGTTTATTCTGAAGCCACTCCTCCGCCTGGCGTAGGGCATTGTAAATGGCCCTTATCTCCAGGACATTGATGTGGAGACAAGTCTCTAGGCTTGACCAGAGACCTTGGAAATTTCTTCCCAGTGCGACAGCCCCCAAACCTCAGAGGCTCGCGTCCGTGGTCACCAGAACCCAGTCCTGAATGCCGAACCTGCGACCCTCTAGGAGGTGAGCACTGTGCAGCCACCACAGGAGAGATACCCTGGCCCTGGGAGACAGGGTGATCCGTTTCTGCATATGTAGATGGAACCCGGACCATTTGTCCAATAGGTCCCATTGGAAAGTCCTCGCATGGAACCTGCCGAAGGGGATGGCCTCGTATGAAGCCACCATCTTCCCCAGAACCTTTGTGCAATGATGCATCGAAACCTTTTTTGGCTTTAAAAGGTTCCTGACAAGGGCTATGAGCTCCTGAGCCTTCTCCACCGGAAGAAAAACTCTTTTCTGGTTTGTGCCTAGAATCAGGCCCAAAAATGTCAGACGCGTTGCAGGTACTAGCTGGGATTTCGGTAAATTGAGAATCCAGCCGTGCATCTGCAACGTCTTCACGGACAGAGACACGCTTGTCCAGCAACTTCTCCCGAGATCTCGCCTTTATAAAGAGATCGTCCAAGTACGGGATAATTGTGACTCCCTGCTTGCGCAGGAGCACCATCATTTCCGCCATTACCTTGGTGAAAATTCTCGGGGCCGTGGAAAGCCCAAACGGCAACGTCTGAAATTGGTAGTGACAATCCTGTACTGCAAATCTCAGAAACGCCTGGTGAGGGGGGGAAATCGGAACATGAAGGTACGCATCCTTTATGTCCAGGGACCCCATCCAATCCCATCCCTCCAGGCTGGCGATGACCATTCTGAGCGATTCCATTTTGAACTTGAACCTCTTCAAGTACAGGTTCAGGGATTTTAGATTTAGAATGGGTCTGACCGAAACGTCTGGTTTCGGTACCACAAACAGGGATGAATAATAACCCTCTCCTTACTGGAGATGAGGAACCTTGATTATCACCTGTTGAATGTACAATTTGTGAATTGCCGCTAACACTAGCTCCCTCTCTGACGGGGAAGCCGGCAGAGCCGATTTGAAAAACCGGCGAGGGGGCATGTCTTCAAATTCCAGTCTATCCCTGGAAAACAATCTCTATTGCCCAGGGATCCACCTGTGATTGAACCCAGACGTGGCTGAAAATACGAAGACGTGCCCTCACTTGATCTGACCCCCCCCCCCCCCCCCCCCAGGAAAGCCCCAGCGTAATGCTGTGGACTTTGCGGAAGTAGGGGAGGACTTCTGCTCCTGGGAACTAGCCGAGTGCAGCTTTTTTCCCTAGCCTTTACCTCTGGCAACGAAGGTTGATCCTCGTACCTTCTTGTATTTATTGGAATGAAAGGACTGCATTTGATAATGTGGTACCTTCTTAGAATGCTGCGGGGGAACATAAGGTAAAAAATTCGATTTACCGGCCGTAGCAGTAGAGACTAGGTCCGAGAGGCCTTCTCCAAACAACTCCTCCCCCTTGTAAGGCAATGACTCCATATGCCGCTTTGAGTCGGCGTCTCCCGTCCACTGTCAGGTCCACAAGAGCCGCCTAGCAGAAATAGACATAGCGTTTATTCTAGAGCTTAGTAAACAAATGTCTCTCTGAGCATCCCTCATATACAAGGCAGAATCTCTGATATGCTCCATGGTGATTAGAATGGTATCCCTATCTAAGGTGTCGATCTCCGTAGATAAGGAGTCTGCCCATGCCACGACAGCACTACAAACCCAGGCCGACGCCATGGCCGGCCTAACTATAGTTCCTGAATGTGTGTAAATGTGCTTCATGGTAATTTCCTGCTTGCGATCAGCAGGATCCTTGAGGGAAGCAGTATCCGGAGAAGGCAGTGCCACCTTCTTGGATAAGCGTGTCAGCGCCTTGTCTACTTTAGGCGCAGATTCCCATCGTATCCGATCCTTCTGTGGAAAAGGATACGCCATGAGAATCCTTTTGGGAACATGGAGTCTCCTATCCGGAGATTCCCAAGCCTTTTCGCATAATTCGTTTAGCTCAAATGAGGACGGAAACGTGACCTCAGGCTTTTTCCCTTTATACACGTGAACCCTCGTGTCAGGGACAGGGGGTTCCTCCGTGATATGCAAAACCTCTTTTATGGCAATAATCATGTACCTAATACCTTTTGCCACCTTCGGCTGTAATTTTGCATTCTCATAGTCGACACTAGAGTCAGTATCTGTGTCAGCAACCTGGGATATGGGGCGCTTTTGAGACCCTGAAGGTCCTGGCACCACAGGGACAGGCACGGACTGGCTACCTGACTGATCCCTAGCTTCAGCCTTGTCTAATCTTTTATGCAAGAGATTTACATTTGCATTCAAGACATTCAGCATATCCACCCAGTCCGGTGTCGGCGTTGCCGACCTGACATTCAAGCACTCCCCCTCCACATTAAGCGAGCCTTCCTCATCAAACATGTCGACACACACGTACCAACACACTGCACACACCCAGGGAAACTTTTTCTGAAGACAGTATCCCCTGAAAGGCCCTTTGGAGAGACAGAGAGAGAGTATGCCAGCACACACCCCAGCGCAACAACCTGGAGACCAACACAGAATGCTTTTCCCCAGCAGCGCTGTATTATACTTTATTCCGCCAATTATGTGCCCCCCTCTTTTTAAACTCCCTTCAACGTGTGTAAGCAGGGGAGAGTCCGGGGAGCTTCCTCTCAGCGTTCTGTGGAGAGAGAAATGGCGCTGGTGAGTGCTGAGGGAGAAGCCCCGCCCCCTTGGCGGCGGGCTTCTGTCCCGCTCAAAATCGTGTAAAATGGCGGGGGCTCAATTATATACATGTACAGTGCCCAGCTGTACATGTATATACCCATTTGCCATCTAAGAGGTGTTATTATTGCTGCACAGGGCGCCTTTCCCCGCCCTGCACCCATACAGTGACCGGAGTGTGTGAGGTGATGTGGAGCAATGACGCACAGCTGCAGTGCTGTGCGTTACCTCTGTGAAGCTGAAGGCTTCTGCCGCCTGAGACGTCTTCTTGCTTCTGTTCTTCTGGCTCTGTGAGGAGAACGGCAGCGTGGCTCCAGGGGTGGACGCCCAGGACGAACCTGTGTTCACCCCCTCTGAAGCTAATGGTGTCCAGTAGCCGAGGAAGCAGATCCTATCAGTTAAGTAGGTCTGCCCCTCTCTCCTCAGTCCCTCGATGCAGGGAGCCTGTTGCCAGCAGTGCTCCCTGTGAAAAAATAAGAATTTACTCACCGGTAATTCTATTTCTCGTAGTCCGTAGTGGGTGCTGGGTACTCCGTAAGGACCATGGGGGAATAGACGGGCTCCGCAGGAGACTGGGCACTCTAAAGAAAAGATTAGGTACTACATCTGGTGTGCACTGGCTCCTCCCTCTATGCCCCTCCTCCAGACCTCAGTTAGGGAAACTGTGCCCGGAAGAGCTGACATTACTAGGAAAGGATTTGGAATCCAGGGTAAGACTCATACCAGCCACACCGTACAACTTGTGATAACTATACCCAGTTAACAGTATGAACAACAACTGAGCCTCATTCAACAGATGGCTCAGAACAATAACCCTATAGTTAAGCAATAACTATATACAAGTATTGCAGAAAGTCCGCACTTGGGACGGGCTCCCAGCATCCACTACGGACTACGAGAAATAGAATTACCGGTGAGTAAATTCTTATTTTCTCTGACGTCCTAGTGGATGCTGGGTACTCCGTAAGGACCATGGGGATTATACCAAAGCTCCCAAACGGGCGGGAGAGTGCGGATGACTCTGCAGCACCGAATGAGCAAACTCAAGGTCCTCCTCAGCCAAGGTATCAAACTTGTAGAATTTTGCAAAAGTATTTGATCCCGACCAAGTAGCAGCTCGGCAAAGTTGTAAAGCCGAGACCCCTCGGGCAGCCGCCCAAGAAGAGCCCACCTTCCTCGTGGAATGGGCTTTTACTGATTTAGGATGCGGCAGTCCAGCAGCAGAATGTGCAAGTTGAATCGTGCTACAGATCCAGCGAGCAATAGTCTGCTTAGAAGCAGGAGCACCCAGCTTGTTGGGTGCATGCAGGATAAACAGCGAGTCAGTTTTTCTGACTCTAGCCGTCCTGGAAACATAGATTTTCAGGGCCCGGACTACGTCCAGCAACTTGGAATCCTCCAAGTCCCGAGTAGCCGCAGGCACCACAATAGGTTGGTTCAAATGAAACGCTGATACCACCTTTGGGAGAAATTGGGGACGAGTCCTCAATTCTGCCCTGTCCATATGGAAAATCAGATATGGGCTTTTACAAGACAAAGCCGCCAATTCTGACACACGCCTAGCTGAGGCCAAGGCCAACAGCATGACTACCTTCCACGTGAGATACTTCAACTCCACGGTCTGAAGTCTGAACTTCAGGCAGTGAAGCCAGTTCTTTTTGAAAGAAAATAGACAGGGCCGAAATCTGGACTTTAATGGATCCCAATTTTAGGCCCATAGTCACTCCTGACTGTAGGAAGTGCAGAAATCGACCCAGCTGAAATTCCTCTGTTGGGGCCTTCATGGCCTCACACTAAGCAACATATTTTCGCCATATGCGGTGATAATGTTTTGCTGTCACATCCTTCCTAGCTTTTATCAGCGTAGGAATGACTTCAACCGGAATGCCCTTTTCCATTAGGATCCGGCGTTCAACCGCCATGCCGTCAAACGCAGCCGCGGTAAGTCTTGGAACAGACAGGGCCCCTGCTGTAGCAGGTCCTGTCGGAGCGGCAGAGGCCAATGGTCCTCTGAAATCATTTCTTGTAGCTCCGGGTACCAAGTTCTTCTTGGCCAATCCGGAACGATGAGTATAGTTCTTACTCCTCTCTTTCTTATTATCCTCAGTACCTTTGGTATGAGAGGAAGAGGAGGGAACACAAACCGACTGGTACACCCACGGTGTCACTAGAGCGTCCACAGCTATCGCCTGAGGGTCCCTTGACCTGGCGCAATCTTTTTAGCTTTTTGTTGAGGCGGGACGCCATCATGTCCACCTGTGGCCTTTCCCAACGATTTACAATCAGCTGGAAGACTTCTGGATGAAGTCCCCACTCTCCCGGGTGGAGGTCGTGCCTGCTGAGGAAGTCTGCTTCCCAGTTGTCCACTCCCGGAATGAACACTGCTGACAGTGCTAGCACGTGATTCTCCGCCCATCGGAGAATCCTTGTGGCTTCTGCCATCGCCATCCTGCTTCTTGTGCCGCCCTGTCGGTTTACATGGGCGACAGCCGTGATGTCTGACTGAATCAGCACCGGCTGGTTTTGAAGCAGGGGTTCTGCTTGACTTAGGGCATTGTAAATGGCCCTTAGTTCCAGAATATTTATGTGTAGGGAAGTCTCCTGACTCGACCATTGTCCTTGGAAGTTTCTTCCCTGAGTGACTGCCCCCCAACCTCGGAGGCTTGCATCCGTGGTCACCAGGACCCAGTCCTGAATGCCGAATCTGCGGCCCTCGAGAAGATGAGCACTCTGCAGCCACCACAGCAGAGACACCCTGGCCATAGGGGACAGGGTGATCAGCCGATGCATCTGAAGATGCGATCCGGACCACTTGTCTAACGGATCCCACTGAAAGATCCTTGCATGGAACCTGCCGAAGGGAATTGCTTCGTAAGAAGCTACCATCTTTCCCAGGACTCGCGTGCAGTGATGCACCGACACCTGTTTTGGTTTCTGACCAGAGATGACAACTCCTTGGCCTTCTCCTCCGGGAGAAACACCTTCTTCTGTTCTGTGTCCAGTATCATGCCCAACAGCAGACACGTCGTAGGAACCAGCTGCGACTTTGGGATATTCAGAATCCAGCCGTGCTGTTGTAGCACTTCCTGAGATAGTGCTACTCCGACCAACAACTGCTCCTTGGACCTTGCCTTTATAAGGAGATCGTCCAAGTACGGGATAATTATAACTCCCTTCTTTCGAAGGAGTATCATCATTTCGGCCATTACCTTGGTAAACACCCTCGGTGCCGTGGACAGACCAAACGGCAACGTCTGGAATTGGTAATGGCAGTCCTGTACCACAAACCTGAGGTACTCCTGCTGAGGTGGGTAAATGGGGACATGTAGTTAATCATCCTTGATGTCCAGTGACACCATAAAATCCCCCTCTTCCAGGCTTGCAATAACCGCCCTGAGCGATTCCATTTTGAACTTGAACTTCCTTATATAAGTGTTCAAGGATTTCAAATTTATAATGGGTCTCACCGAACCGTCTGGTTTCGGTACCACAAACATTGTGGAATAGTAACCCCGTCCCTGTTGAAGGAGGGGAACTTTGATTATCACCTGCTGGAGGTACAGCTTGTGAATTGCCGCCAGTACTACCTCCCTTTCCTTGGGAGTAGCTGGCAAGGCTGATTTGAGGTAACGGCGAGGGGGAGACGTCTCGAACTCCAGCTTGTATCCCTGAGATACCACTTGTAGAACCCAGAGATCCACCTGTGAGCGAACCCACTGGTCGCTGAAGTTCCGGAGACGGGCCCCCACCGCACCTGGCTCCACCTGTGGAGCCCCAGCGTCATGCGGTTAACTTAGTGGAAGCAGGGGAGGATTTTTGTTCTTGGGAACTGGCTGTCTGGTGCAGCTTTTTCCCTCTACCCCTGCCTCTGGGCAGAAAGGACGCGCCTCTGACCCGCTTGCCTTTCTGGGGCCGAAAGGACTGTACTTGATAATACGGTGCTTTCTTAGGCTGTGAGGGAACCTGAGGTAAAAAAGTCGACTTCCCAGCTGTTGCTGTGGATACGAGGTCCGAGAGACCGTCCCCAAACAATTCCTCACCCTTATAAGGCAAAACAATGTGCCTTTTAGAATCAGCATCACCTGTCCACTACCGAGTCCATAATACTCTCCTGGCAGAAATGGACATTGCATTAATTCTAGATGCCAGCCGGCAAATGTCCCTCTGTGCATCCCTCATATATAAGACTACGTCTTTAATATGCTCTATGGTTAGGAAAATAGTATCCCTGTCAAGGGAATCAATGTTATCTGACAGGGTATCAGACCAAGCTGCTGCAGCACTACACATCCATGCTGAAGCAATAGCAGGTCTCAGTATAGTACCGGAGTGTGTATACACAGACTTAAGGATAGCCTCCTGCTTTCTATCTGCAGGCTCCTTTAAGGCGGCGGTATCCTGAGACGGCAGTGCCACCTTTTTTGATAAGCGTGTGAGCGCCTTGTCCACCCTAGGGGATGTTTCCCAACGCAACCTGTCCGTTGGCGGGAAAGGATACGCCATTAATAACCGCTTAGAAATCACTAATTTCTTATCTGGGGAACACCACGCTTCTTCACACAATTCATTTAACTCATCAGATGGGGGAAAAGTCACTGGCTGCTTTTTCTCCCCAAACATAATACCCTTTTTAGTGGTAACCGGGTTAATGTCAGAAATGTGCAACACATTTTTCATTGCCGTAATCATGCATCGGATGGCCCTTGTGGATTGTACATTTGTCTCATCCTAGTCGACACTGGAGTCAGACTCCGTGTCGACATCTGTGCCTGCCATCTGAGGTAGCCGGCGTTTTTGAGCCCCTGATGGCCTCTGAGACGCTTGGGCAGGCGCGGGCTGAGATGCCGGCTGTCCCAAAGCTGTTACGTCATCGAACCTTTTATGCAAGGAGTTGAGACTGTCGGTTAATACCTTCCACATATCCATCCACTCTGGTGTCGGCCCCGCAGGGGCGACATCACACTTATCGGCTCCTGCTCCGCCTCCACGTAAGCGTCCTCATCAAACATGTCGACACAGCCGTACCGACACACCGCACATACACACACACAGGGAATGCTCTGACTGAGGACAGGACCCCACAAAGTCCTTTGGAGAGAGAGAGTATGCCAGCACACACCAGAGCGCTATATAACAGAGGGATTTACACTAATACAAAGTGAATTTTCCCCCAATAGCTGCTTATATCACCTTTTGCGCCTAAATTTATGTGCCCCCCCTCTCTTTTTTACCCTTTCCGTAGTGTATACTGCAGGGGAGAGCCCGGGGAGGGTCCTTCCAGCGGAGCTGTGAAAAAAAATGGCGCTGGCTGGGCTTCTCCCGCTTTTTTTAATAATATTTATGGCGGGGGATTAGGCACATATACAGTTTATAACTGTATTATGTGCATTTTGCCAACTAAGGTATACATATTGCAGCCCAGGGCGCCCCCCCCCCCCAGCGCCCTGCACCCACCAGTGACCGGAGCGTGTGGTGTGCTGTGGGAGCAATGGCGCACAGCTGCAGTGCTGTGCGCTACCTTATTGAAGACCGGAGTCTTCAGCCGCCGATTTTCTCCTGGAATCTTCCGTCTTCTGGCTCTGCAAGGGGGACGGCGGCTCGGCTCCGGGAACGGACGATCGAGGTCGGGCCCTGTGTTCGATCCCTCTGGAGCTAATGGTGTCCAGTAGCCTTAGAAGCACAAGCTAGCTGCAAGCAGGTAGGTTTGCTTCTCTCCCCTCAGTCCCTCATAGCAGTGAGTCTGTTGCCAGCAGATCTCACTGAAAATAAAAAACCTAACAAATACTTTCTTTTTTAGTGAACTCAGGAGAGCCCACTAAGTGCATCCAGCTCTGGCCGGGCACAGACTCTAACTGAGGTCTGGAGGAGGGGCATAGAGGGAGGAGCCAGTGCACACCAGATGTAGTACCTAATCTTTCTTTTAAGAGTGCCCAGTCTCCTGCGGAGCCCGTTTATTCCCCCATGGTCCTTACGGAGTACCCAGCATCCACTAGGACGTCAGAGAAAGTAAAAATCCAAACAAAAATGCTTTCTGTAGCAAAGAACTCAAGAGAGCTCCCTGCAGTGCACCCTTCATCCTCTGGGCACAGTGTAAAACTGCGGTCTGGAGGAGGGACATAGAGGGAGGAGCCAGTGCATACCCAGAATCCAAAGCTTTCTTAAAGTGCCCTATCTCCTGCGGAGCCTGTCTATTCCTCATGGTCCTTACGGAGTCCCCAGCATCCTCTAGGATGTTAGAGAAATATTTATTAGCAGTAATAAGTAAATGAATGCAGGAATTCTAGCGCTGTCATTTTACTGCCCTGAATTTGCGCACTTTGGGCCTTATTTAGAGATGGGTGTAAAACACTTTCTTTGGGGGTTTATACACTTTCCATGTGCAAAACAAAAATGCAACCATATCTAGAATCACACAAGGTGCATCACCTTAAGGTACTGTGGGGTTACTGACAAACGTAATTATGTTTTTGACTTTCAGCAGTACTAACTAGCCACTTTGTTTGTGTACTGACCTATACGACCGCATTCAGCAGAAACACTACAATGCTCAAGTAAATACTCTTAGCTGTTCTAAATTGCAGACAATGTACACATGACAAAGATGTGAACTAAAAACATGTTGGTCGCATCCAGTCATATGCGAACACATCATTGTGGACTTAATGCTTTCAGTATGTAAAGCTAGGTACACACTGGAGCGACGGGTACTCATTCCGACAAAGAAACAAATGCCCGAGCCCAGATTTAGCGTACACACTGGAACGATCATGCTTCGTCCACTATTAGCATAAACAAGGTCGCTAGCGGTATCAAGCACATTATTTAATCCCATCAGGCATTAGCTTCAACCTCTTTTAGGAATTGTAAATTAATACACGCAAGCCACCATCTCTTTTTGGGCGGGTACGCACTGGTGTTTCATTTATTTTTAAAGGCCATCAGCTCAAATTAGGGACAACAACTGGAAATTAATTTTTCACAACCATCAATGTTTCCAAAGCAATGGTGATGGTTTTGCCATTTGATTCAGGATTGCAACTGTTATTAACATCACATGCTTCTTCTGATATGTAGTTATGTAATACGCAACAGTGGTAAACACAGACCCAGCGAAAGTGTTCTTTATCGCATTGGCAAACTAGCTTTGCTTTCTGCTCGTGCAGACTACCATACCATTGGTGGTGTAAAACCTCAAACTATTTAGAAACAACGTTCACAAACCATAGATACTCGTTACTCGATGGACGAAAAACTTCAACAATTGATTCTGCCCTTCCGATGGCCACCCCTAGCTGATCAAATACAGGTGTGTTACAGAAGTAGTCATGCCACTGACTCTTGCTTTCATTCACTGGGCTAGCGTTAGTGACACCAGCAGTTATCAGGGGCATATTAAGAGCTGAGGGGGCACATGTAGCTGGCTCCCCCACCATACCTGTTTGAATGGGTGTAGTACTGCTGACCGGCGGTCAGCTTATCGACGTTGGGATCCCGGCGGGGAGGAGCGAGTGCAGCAAGCCCTTTGCAGGCTCGCTGCGCTCGCCACGCTGCGCTCGCCACGCTGCGGGCTCGGTGGCGACCTGCGGTCGCCACGGGTTCTATTCCCACTCTATGGGTGTCGTGGACACCCACGAGTGGAAATAGTCCCTGTTAGTCGGCATGCCGACCATCGGGATAGTGAGCCGTCCGGCTGGTGGAGGAGGTCATGTGACTGTCGGTCAGCTGAACGGCGGTCACATGAATATCACCCCTTTGAATGTGTGCACTGTAAGTATGTAGCTTACGCTGGACATACACGCTACAATTGCCTGGCTGATATAGTCAGATTGTCTAGATAATGGCAGCATGTATGCGGGAGACCATTCTGAAAATACCGTCCAGCATGTCCTTCTGACGCAATATGTTCTAAGCTGAAAGTCTACCGCATCAAGCAGTGTATGCCCAGCTGCAGGCGACAGACAGACTGTGCCTACACATGGGAAGAAACGGGGGGGGGGGGGGGGGGGGAGATGTCTTACCACCGGGAGCAGAGCGCCGATATCATAGCCAATACGCTGTAAGTCTCACAGTATATGGCCATAATATCTGCAGTGTCAGAGACTGCCAGATAAAATGCCTGTAAAGCCGGGTACACACTGGGCGACCTCAGCTAGTTAGCAATCCGTGTTATACTACCGATTGCCAATTAGGGAAGACCGCCAGTGCCTACACACTGAACAATATCGATATACGATATTGTTCAGCGACACCCTCCCCCTCACTTCCCGAACATACAGCTCAAAGATATAGTTAACACTGAGCTGCATGTTTGGTAGATCATGGATGAACGAGAACGACCTGCAGATGTGCGCATCGTTCCTCCATACACACTGGACGATATGAACGATAAACCTCTTAAAAAAAGATAATCATCGTTCAGTGTGTCGCCCAGTGTGTACGGGACTTTAGTGTGACAGGCATTTTATCTGTACATGTATGCCCAGCATAGCATACAAAGTAGATGCTGTAATAGGATGCATTTAGGAGCCTGGCGGTCATGTGACAGACGTAAGAATCCCAACACCACTCAGAAGACCAGCGCCAGAACACCAACAGCCGAAGGTACGTATTCAAGTATCAGGGTACGGGTTAGGGCCTGGGGGGGGTTAGCCATAGCCGCCACACCCAGAGGGTTATGGTGGGTGGAGGGTTAAAATACTCCTTCTGGTATCTTCAGTGTTGGTATGTCACTGTCAGTTTTGTGACCGCCAGTAAAACACTATACAATTTTCTGTCAGATATCTGTGGTTGGAATGAAAACCTGGTAATGAATGAGCACAACTGACAATCGACCATTTGCTCCCAAACACTGGAAAATGGACAAAACCTGTCTGTGATTTAACCAATTTCTATTAACAGGTTGTGTCCATTTTCCAGTGTTTGGGAGCAAATGGTCGATTGTCAGTTGTGCTCATTCATTACCAGGTTTTTATTCCAACCACAGATTATCTGCCAAATAATTGTATAGTGCATGCCCAGCTTTATTCATACCAAACCCGCTGTAATTTAGGCATCAGTCACAGCACGGAGATATAAATAAGTATATTAAGGGGGAGGGGTTACATGCAGTCTTTGTGCACGCCCCAACACACAGGGCGGGATGTATTAAAATACATTGCAACCCCTCGCAGCGATGCTAATCACATATGTACTAACATTATTTATTTATTACCAGTTATTTATATAGCGCACACACATTCCGCAGCGCTTTGCAGAGAATATTTTACCATTCACATCAGTCCCTGCCCCAGTGGAGCTTACAATCTATATTCCCTATCACATGTACAATCACACTAGATTAATTTTGTTGGGAGCCAATTAACCCATCAGTATATTTTTTTGAATGTGGGAGGAAATTGGAGTACCCAGAGGAAACCCACGCGAGTACAGGTAGAATATACAAACTCAGCACAGTTAGGGCCATGGTGGGAATCGAACCCATGACCTCAGTGCTGTGAAGCAGTAATGCTAACCATTACACCATCCGCACTGCCCCAACATCACAATGCGGTGACAGATGCCCCCCGCAATACCTGTCAGAAGGTGTGCGGGTGGTTTCTGTGGGGTAAGTCACCTGCTTCTCCTCCTCCCCTCTGCAGCCGGAAGCAGAAATGGCTGTGCTACGGGGAAGATGGAGATGGGGGATCGAGGAGCGCCACCTGGACACATGTGGGGGAAAGGGGGGGCAAAAAAAAGACCATAGGCTTCTATAGGTTATCGCCATAAAAAGATGGCGATACCCTCAGCAGCAATAAATCGGTGGGCGGGTCTTAGTACATATGAAAATGCGGGGGGGGGGGGGGGGGAACCCAAAACTCCCTGTAGTACATCCTGCCACACTGTTGGGGTCCCAGCTGCAGAGTACAGCCTACTGCCCATGCGCAGGTCTCCGGGAACAGATTGCCACGCCATGTTCCTAGTGATCTCTCTACTGTGCATGCACAAAGCTTTTGGTTAATATTTTCCTGTTGATCTCTACAGTGCCAGCCTCCACAGAGGACAGTATAATGTACGGGTGCAGGTGTGTGCCCATATGCACTGCACACCCTGAGCCCAATACAAATAATACATACAGCCATGGTATTAATAAGGAGGGTAACAGCTGGTGTGAGGCTGCACAGTGCACTTCCCATACACTGTGAGGCAGGGAAGAGTCTGACAGCTACTGGGGTCATGCCTCACCCCATGATATACTGAGCCCCACACACCATAAGCCATCATGGCATCACAGCAAGGGAAACTTCCCTCAGCATGCCAAACCGGCCAAGGCACACTGGGACCTGTAGTCCCAACTCCATGGTGATCTGTGGTAATTTAGCGGCGGACTTACGTATCGAGGCGAATCTTTTTCAACGCCACCACCTCCCCGGTGTCCCTGATGCGGGCTTTGTACACCACCCCGTATGTGCCCTCCCCGATCTTCTCCACTTTCTGGAAGTTCTCCATGGCGGGGGCTCGGCGTTCGGGCTCCTGGGCTGACTTCTCGCCGTGTACGTCACTCGGGCCCAGACTCAGTCAGGAGCTCCCCTCTGGCCTCCCTACACTACCTGCAGCACCCCCAAAAACTTCCCGCCACCTCTCAGCCACACCCCCTCAACTTCTGATTGGTGGAACCGTTGCTTTGTGACGCCACGCACCGGAGGGCGCCAGACGCCAGTTTACTGCTACGTCACAAACTGGGCTGTACTGTGTCCGTTTCGTTAGTCTCTCCTGTAGTGTACTCTATCCTGTCCCGTCTGTACTGTCCTACAGTGTACTCTACTCCTATATATAGCGTAGCCTCCTGTCCTCCAGTGTACTCTACTCCTATACACTGTATATAGTATCCTCCGCTTCTGTCCTGGGCTGTGCTAGTATACTCTACGCCTATGCATATAGTATCCTGATTCCTCCTGTCCTGGGTTTGGGGTTTGCAATTCCGATAACCGCCCACAGAGCCGGGAACAGCGGGGATTTGGTAGGGAGCAGTAGGACAGGCTGTACGTGCTGCACAGGAGGAGGCGGGTGCAGGGTCGCGTGTATAACAAAGCAATTACCATTGCAGACCAGTATGCAGGCTGTGGGAAATAAATGCACCAGCTTATTACACTGTAACCAGGCACCTGACATCAATTTTCTATTCAAAAAGTGTTAGTAGTAAATCAGCCAAATACAAGTACAGTACTATTATACAGTCCACACATACTGTAACTATACATGTGTTTCTACACTGACGCAACCACTGCCGTGTCACTGGGTAATATGGCTACCTAGAACTTCTGCAATATGTAGCACTTTAACTCATGTATCAAACTCTGATTTCTCTGTAGATTGTAAGGGCTGTAACACACTAGCCGTTTTTCCCCGGATGGCAAAGAGCCGGACAAACTTTGTCCGGCTTTTTGCCATCCGGGAGAAACCGGCAGAGTCGCTCACACAGGACGGCTTTGAGCCGTGTGTGATGCTGTGCGCATGCGCAGCATTAGACACGGCTTGAGAAAAAAACGTGTGTGAAAGCTCCCCTTCACACACGGTTTACTGGCTGCAAAGACGGCCCGGCAGACGGACCTTCCAGTGGATAGTTCCTGCAGCCGGGACCGTGCCGTGTGTAAGGACACATTGTGCTCAATGTGTCTTTGCATCACGGCAGCTGTTAAAAGCCGGCCGGGTTTTTGCCGGGCGTCGCCAGCCGGCTAGTGTGTTACAGCCCTAAAGGGCCCCATACACTAGAACGATAATGCCCAATTTCATCCGATTTTGCCCTTTTCGGGCCGATAAATCCGACTTTAGCCTCCAACATGTCGCTGTAGTGTATGGGGCCCTTTAGCTTGCAAGCAGGGGTCTCATCTATTTCTCTGCGCACTGGCGTATCTATAATGGGTGCAGTGTGTGCGGTGTGGGCTACATACCTTTCTGGCATCCATTGGCGACTGTATGTGGGCCCCCTCTTCTCCCGTAGCCGTCACCGCCACTGCTAGCGCACTGAGCGCTAGAGACTCTGGCACAGTGCCAGAGTCTACAGCGCATGCGCAGGACTCCAATAAAATGGCGCAGCGGGCATTTTTCGGAGTCCTGCGCATGCGCTGTAGACTCTGGCACTGTGCCAGAGTCTCAGCGCTGAGAGCGCTAGCAGCGGCAGTGACGGCTACAGGAGAGGAGGGGGCCCACACACGGAGACTGCACATGGGTCCCCTCCTCTTTAGAAACGCAGCTGTCTCTGCCTGTTATTTTGTAGTCTTGTTCTATTGCTGTTTTGATCCCAATTGTACAGTGTCGCAGAATAGTCTGTCTCTCTTAAAGTAGGCTTACCATAACATTCTTTTAAACCGAGACCCTTACAGGTAACACAGGTTATGTGGCTGATTCAAAGCAGGTGAAATGCAGGCTTGAAGTCATCCAGCTACACAACCTATGTAATTCATTAGTGTCCCGGTTTAAAGGGATAATATGATAAGCCTATATACTGTATAAGTAATCCATACATATATATAGAGAGAGAGAAATGCGGGTGCGGCACTCATAGCATAATAAATGGACGAATAGCAGTCACATTAAGTATTAGCAACGTTTCAGTGCCCCAGCACTGTCGTCAGGCTTTTAATAATAAAAGAAACAGTGAACATACCTTTATAGCAAAACGTGTACAGGTGAACAACGCGCCATTTCCGGGACCACGCACCCGACCGGCAGCGCTACATGATGACGTGATTCCACAGAGATCGTGTATCAGTACAGCATGGGACCAAACAGGTAACCATGGCAACGCAATAAACAGGAAATCGAATGTAAGCTAGAAAAACATACAAAACAGGGGTAATGAAATGGCATAAGGCATAAAGTTAGATATCATGCACCTATAAAATACCTAAAGAGCACCATATATCTTAATAACAACAGGTATACGACATAGTATTATTTAATCCTTTGGGAGCCACCTAGTTTCACATTGTAGTAATTTGCGGGCTCTATCACCACCACAGATAGATGGTGGAATATGGTCAATCATACGATAACGTAAACTATTAAGGGGATGATTATATAATACAAAGTGACGGGTGACCGGTTGATCGATTTTACCAGCACAAAGGGCATTCTAATAGCTGAATGGTGAGCTGACATGCGTTCTTTACATTTGCGCTCAGTTTTGCCCACATAGCTTAGTCCACAAGGACAAATTAATTGATAGACCACAAACGATGAATTACAGGTCAATAAATGATGAATAAGAATCTTTTTACCCGTATGAGGATGTGGGAACGTATTGTCAGTAAGTAAAAATTTACATGTTACACTGGTGCAGCGAATGCAACCTGTCTGTTTAGGTTGTGGTGGTTTAAGTGCTACATCAGATTTAACTACAAAATCCCATAAATGACGTCCTCGTGAGTAACAGGGCATCAATGAAGAACCTTAAAGGGCACATTTTCATCAGTCTCCACTATAGACCAAAACTTTTTAGTTATATTGTTAATAGATGGTGAGGCTACATTAGGGCCCTCATTCCGAGTTGATCGGTCGCAAGGCGAATTTAGCAGAGTTACACACGCTAAGCCGCCGCCTACTGGGAGTGAATCTTAGCTTCTTAAAATTGCGACCGATGTATTCGCAATATTGCGATTACTAACTACTTAGCAGTTTCAGAGTAGCTCCAGACTTACTCTGCCTGTGCGATCAGTTCAGTGCTTGTCGTTCCTGGTTGACGTCACAAACACACCCAGCGTTCGCCCAGGCACTCCCACCGTTTCTCCGGCCACTCCTGCGTTTTTTCCGGAAACGGTAGCGTTTTCAGCCACACGCCCCTGAAACGCCGTGTTTCCGCCCAGTAACACCCATTTCCTGTCAATCACATTACGATCGCCGGAGCGAAGAAAAAGCCGTGAGTAAAAATACTTTCTTCATAGTAAAGTTACTTGGCGCAGTCGCAGTGCGAACATTGCGCATGCGTACTAAGCGGATTTTCACTGCGATGCGATGAAAAATACCGACCGATCAACTCGGAATGAGGGCCAATATTTAGTAACCCATGGTAAGCTATCTTTCTTATCAGTATCAGTTTTTGGCTGAGGTTTCAGCAGCAATTGACGGTCCATTTTAAGGACTTTTTCCTTGGTAAATAATAGATCTTTGAGGGAATAACCTCTCTGACAAAATTTTGTAATTAAATTGTCAATTTGTAAGGAAGCAGTTTCAACGTTATCATTAATACTGTGTAAACGGATAATTTGAGAATAAGGAAGACCTCGCACCAAGCTTCCAGAATGGCAACTTTGGGCTTGAAGTAATGTATTACGGCAGATCCGCAACTAGGGAAGGGGGGCTAGGGGGGCACGCGACCTGGGCGCGGAAAAGGAGAGGGCGCCAGAGCGAGGCAGTAAGCGGGAACTTCAACTAGCAGTGCAGGACGGCGCAGGGTTGAAGAGGCGCCGTCCCGCTCCGCTGCATCAAGGACGCGTCCGTAGAGATGCTTCCCGCTTCACACAGGCGCCGCTTCACACACATAATTTGCCAGCTCTGTGTGTGTGTGTTACAGCGCGCTTCAGAAATGGAGAGGAGGGGGCCCTGACTGATATAGAAGATCACCACTAGAAGTGTGTAAAGCTAGGGAGAGGCAGCTGTATATGTACAATATGTGTGTGTGCAGACAGTGTACTTTAACTTAGTGTGTGTGAGCAGTGCAGTGTAACCCTGAGTGTGTGTGTGTGTGTGTGTGTGTGTGTGTGTGTGTGTGTGTGTGTGTGTGTGTGTGTGTGTGTGTGTGTTGGAGCAGTGCAGTGTAACCCTGTGTGTATGTGTGTTGGATCAGTGCAGTGTAACTGTGTGTGTGTGTGTGTGTGTGTGTGTGTGTGTGTGTGTCTGTGTGTGTGTGTCTGTGTGTGTGTGTGTGTATGTGTTGGAGCAGTGCAGTGTAACCCTGTATGTGTATGTTGAAGCAGTGCAGTGTAACCCTGTGTGTATGTGTGTTGGAGCAGTGCAGTGTAACCGTGTGTGTGTGTGTGTGTGTGTGTGTGTGTATGTGTGTGTGTGTGTGTGTGTTGGAGCAGTGCAGTGTAACCCTGTGTGTGTATGTTGAAGCAGTGCAGTGTAACCCTGTGTGTATGTGTGTTGGAGCAGTGCAGTGTAACCCTGTGTGTGTGCATGTGTTGGAGCAGTGCAGTGTAACCCTGTGTGTGTATGTTGAAGCAGTGCAGTGTAACCCTGTGTGTATGTGTGTTGGAGTAGTGAAGTGTAACCGTGTGTGTGTGTGTGTGTGTGTGTGTGTGTGTGTGTGTGTGCGTGTGCTGGAGCAGTTCAGTGTAACCCTGTGTGTATGTGTGTTGGAGTGGAAGTGTAATCCTGTGTGTGTGTGTGCATGTGCTGGAGCAGTCCAGTGTTACCTAGTGTGTGTCTGCTGGAGTATTGCAGTGTAACCCTGTGTGTGTGTTCGTGCATGTATGTGGGCTAGAGCAGTTTAGTGTAACGAAGTGTGTCTGCTGGAGCAGTGCAGTGTAACCCAGTGTTTGTACTAGAGCAGTGCAGTGTAACCGCGTATGTGTGCGTGTGTGCTGGAGTAGTGCAGTGTAACCCTGTGTGTGTACTGGAGCAGTCCAGTGTACGTGTGTGTGTGTGTGTGTGTGTGTGTGTGTGTGTGTGTGTGTGTGTGTGTGTGTGTGCTGGAGCAGTCCAGTGTAACACGGTGCATGTGTGTGTACTGGAGCATTGTAGTGTAACCTACTGTGTGTGTCTGCTGGAGCAGTGCAGAGTAACTCTGTGTGTGGGTGTACTGGAGCAGTGCAGTGTAACCCAGTGTGTGTGTGTGTGTGTACTGAAGCAGTGCAGTGTAACCCGGTGTTGTGTGTGTATGCTGAAGTACCCGGGGTGGGTACTTCATTTGTATGTATAGGGGGGGTGTATTTAACCACAGTATACTGGGGTATGTGCATACCTCCCAACTTTGTGTTTCCCCAAAGAGGGACACACACGCGGCGAAGCCGCGCGCGCTCCCGAAAAGGGAGCGTGACCTAAGAAAAGGGGGCGTGGCTTCACGGGAGGACCCGCGATCGCGAGCCACGCCCCATTTTCGTCACTGAGGGGGCATGCCCAGCGCTCTGTGAGCCGCTGGCATGCCCCCTCTCCCTCTGACTCCCCTGAATAGACGCCGTGAGCATGCGCACAGCGTCTATTCAACGCTGCTCTGTTAAGCAGGGCAGCGACAGACAGAGCCTCCCAACTGCCCCCCCCCCCCCCCCACCGTGGGACACTGCGGCCCGCGGGTGGGACAGCGGGACAGTCCCCAAAAAACGGGACTGTCCCGCGAAAATCGGGACAGTTGGGAGGTATGTATGTGCATATACAGGGGCACATATATATGTTTCTTTTGGTAGTATGTGTATATTCAGGGGCTGTGTAGATTTGTAGATATGTACCGTACTGTGTATTATTGATAGTGTGTACATGTATGGGAGGATGTATTTCTGTATATTGGGAGACGGGGGGGGGGGGGGGGGGGGATGGGGCGCCAAAATGACTGCCTTGCCCCGGGTGACAGAAACCCTAGTTTCGGCCCTGATTACGGTCAGTGGATTTTGTAAATAAGGTGGTATTAATAAGACCTTCCGATACAGAAACAAGTACATCTTAGAAAGGCAATCTGCTCCTGACCGTAATCAAAAGTAAATTTGATGGGAGAGGGTCCAACATTATGGCTATTAATGACCTTAATAAAGTCATTGATATCACCACGCCATATGATCAGCAGATCATCTATAAAACGGGTGAAAAGAATACAATTATTTGAAAAGGCGGGATCCATAAAAAATGTGTCTTCACATCAAACATAATAATGTTTGCATAAACAGGGGCGGCGCTAGAGCCCATAGAACAACCTTCGGCTTGTAGAAAAAAATGGTTATTAAATAAGAAATAATTCTTAGTTAAAATGAATTCAAATAATGCCAAAAATAAGTCAATAAAGACTTCAGAAAATAAACCGCTAGTAGACATAATTTTTTCTACTGCAGATAAGCCAAAGGAGTGAGGAATCGAGGTATATAGATTTACCACAACAAAAAAGTGCCAGAGGTTGGAGTACCGAGTCTAAATAAGTCGCCACAGGTTGGAAAAGGGAGCCCATAGCTCCAATAATAGGACGCCCGGGTGGACAGTCCATTTTTTTGTGGATTTTTGGGAGTGTATAGAATAACGGTACAGTAGGGAAAGAAGGAATAAGCACATCCATTAATTCCTGTGTGATAAGTGAAGAATCAACACCATGTTGTAGAATTTCTCTTGAACTTCAGAGAAGGGTCCTGATGAAGTTTAATATATACACATGCCTTATGTAATTTCATTACCCCTGTTTTGTATGTTTCTGCTGCGGGGTACACTGGGCTCCACAAGTCTGGACAATGGGGTGTAGAGTAGGATCTTGATCCGAGGCACCAACAGGCTCAAAGCTTTGACTGTTCCCAGAATGCACAGCGCCGCCTCCTATATCACCCCGCCTCCCAGCACAGGAGCTCAGTTTGTTAGTTGGTGCTGCAGTAAGCAAGCACTTAACAGAGGGGCTGCTCCAAGCAGCCCTGAGAAAAGCTTTTTATGAGGTAAAAAGTGAAGACTTCAAGGGCAGCAGCGGTGGTAAATGTCTTGTGAAATTCACTGCTGCAGCTCCAGCTCTCCCCAGCGGCGCTGTACACTCCCGAGCCCTGGTTGCCGGGTACCTACAGCGGAGGCTCCGGTTTTCTTCATGTTAGACACACACGGCTGGGGCTCTCCAGGATCGCGTGGCCGCGCTTCGGGAGGTGGTAAGTGGGTCCCGCTCGCGGGACACAGTCTATATCACGATCCGGCGTGGTCAGTGGGAGGCGGGCCGCGCGCGCTGGCGGTGGACACTGTGGATACAGGCGATCCCACTAGATCACCAGGGCATGGGCGCAGGTCAGGTTTTCTCTTAAAACCCCTCCCCCAGCCCCAGGGCGCCATTTCCAGCAAGTGTTCCCGCCCTGGAGCTGCATCTCTGTCTTTTGCTCACTCCCTGTTAGTGTCTGCGGCGCCATTACTCCTCAGCTCACTGTTCCTGGGACTGCTTGGGCAAATCCTCCTATGTAAAGCCGCCTGGTTGTCAGCGCTGTGCCTTTACATGACACTTAAGTATTCTACCTGCCTTTTTAGTCAGTATTAGTAAGAAAGAGTGCATTTAGTCGGGGGTTTATAGTACAATTACCCTGTGATACACATCCAGTTTCTTACTGTGTAGTGTTATCAGTGGCGGAACTAGCGAGCGGTGGGCCCATGTGCGACAAAATGCTTTGGGCCCCCCCCCCATCTAAGTCCACCGCCTCACCCCTGGAGAGGATCTGGTGAGGGGGACCTGCTCAGGGCCAGAGAAATGGATACCTAGCAACAGTGCCGTAATTAGTCATTTTAGTGCTGTGTGCAAGAAATGTCATCGGAGCCCCGCCCCTCTATGTAAAACGGGCAGTGCGCACCGCAGGCGCGTGCAAAAAAAATAGGGGCGTTGCTTCGTGGGGAAGGGGGTGTGGCCACAAAATAATACCAATTCATATAACGGTGCACAGTTGTCTCCATTCTTCAAATTACGCCGCACGGTAGTACCACTACACCAGGTAGAGACCCTTTTACACATTATGGCGGACAGCTTCCCCTTTTTTACACATTACGGCAGACAGCGTCCCCCTTTTTACACATTACGGCAGACAGCGTCCCCTTTTTACACATTACGACAGACAGTGTGCCCTTTTTACACATTACGACAGACAGCGTCCTCTTCTTTACACATTACGGCAGACAGCGTCCCTTTTTTACACATTACGGCAGACAGCGTCCCTTTTTCTCTGACGTCCTAGTGGATGCTGGGAACTCCATAAGGACGATGGTGTTATGCACACCAGTGCCTGCAGGAATGTACTGGTGTTTGAACTGTTATGCACACCAGTGCCTGCAGGAATGTACTGGTGTCTGAACGGATAGGGATGCAAAACAAATGAACTTACAGACAGACTGGGGAATATGACATTACGTACACAGAAGGTGATAGGGTAACAAAATAAACACAAAGTGAACAGAGAAGCCCAGAGGCTAAGAAACTGGGTGTCTCCCTAGTATTAGTAATGCTCAGATGGAAAAAGCAAGATGTTGTGTTTTAATACGTAGAGAACCCGAAATGCTGTTGCTAAGGGCAACAGCAAAACCCTAAAGGGTTACCAACGGGTGTGGCAGTAAACTCCTTGGTCAGAGATGGAATGATAGACACAAGGAGAGTCTCCACAATCCTAATCCTCACTTGCAGTGCACAGGTTCAGCTTACTGCCACTAAACTGACACCTGAACTCCTTGCACAGTGAGACAGGATTTAGGCAGGCAAATCTGAGAATACAGCCGCAAACTTGCTAAGTTCACAGAGTAGCAAAAGAACCCCAGCAAGTTAAACGACTGACTCCAGTCTTACTGCTAGGTCTGGATTGGCAGAGTGTAGTACCAAATCCCCAGGCCTATTTGCAGTAAGCAGCAACAAATACAAAGCTACACAGTACTGGCTAACTTTCAGGAACTGACTAACCAACAAAGATTCAGCAGCATCTGCTTAACCTGAGAAGAGGCCTTATATAGCAGGTGCTGTCCACGCCCCACTCAGACCTCACAGACTGTGAGCACAAAAACCAGCACCGGATCCCCTGCCGTGCACAGAGCCTGTAACCACTGCACAGCAAAAGACCCGAACCGGAGTATCAGCTGCGCTCAGGTTACTCCGCTAGCACTTGTCTCCCGGTTGCCATGACGACGTGGCAGCACAGGGCAGGAGACCCTAACAGTACCCCCCCTCTGACGAGGGGTCAAAGAACCCCTACCACCGGGTTTATCGGGGAACTGCGAGAAGAAAGAGCGTATCAGTCTGGGGGCATGAAGATCACAACTGCGCACCCATGACCGCTCCTCCGGGCCATACCCCTTCCAGTGCACCAAAAATGACAGCCGACCCCGAACCATCTTGGAGTCAAGAATCCTTTCAACAACAAACTCCCTCTGGCCACGTATCAGAAGAGGGGAAGGTCTTCCACTGGAAGAAGGATTACTAATCACCCGTTTTAAAAGGGAACAATGAAATGTTTTATTGATACCCAAAGAACGGGGCAGATCTAACTGAAATGCCACCGGATTGATAACCCTGGTGATCTTATAAGGGCCGATGAACCGGGGGCCTAACTTATGAGATGGCTGTCTCAACTTCAAATTCTTGGTAGACAACCAGACGAAGTCTCCTAATTTGAAGCTGCAGGGTCTTTTCCGCTTATCAAAAACCCTTTGGGTCACTAATGACACAGACACAAGGGCTTTCTTCACTTTCCTCCAAATACCTCTAAGGACCGAAACCACAGAGGAACCACCAGGCGTGGAGTCCAGGGGGTCAAAAGAATTGGCCTTAGGATGATGCCCATACACACAAAGGAAGGGAGAGATCCCTATAGCAGAGTGAGCCGCGTTGTTATAGGCAAACTCCGCCATGGACAGATGAGCAACCCAGTCAGTCTGACACTTGGAGACATAACACCTGAGGAACTGCTCCAAGGACTGGTTCACCCTTTCAGTCTGCCCATTAGACTGCGGATGGTAGCCTGACGACAAGCTGACAGAAATCTGGAGATCGGAACAAAATGCCCTCCAGAATTTGGCCACAAACTGGGATCCGCGGTCAGAGACCACATCAAGTGGCAACCCGTGGAGACGCACAACATGCAGCATAAATAATTCAGACAGGCGTCTGGCCGATGGCAGCCCAACCAGTGGGACGAAGTGCGCCATCTTCGAAAACCTGTCAACGACAACCCAGATGGCTGTCATCCCCGAGGATTTGGGCAAGTCCACCACAAAATCCATTGAAATGTGGGTCCATGGCTTAGATGGGATAGAGAGTGGATGTAATGGGCCAACAGGAACCCCTCTAGGAGTCTTATTTCGGGCACAGATGTCACATGCCCGAACCCACTGATCCACATCCTTAGCCACCGAGGGCCACCACACCGCCCTAGATAGCAACTCCCGAGTTCTGGCAATACCCGGGTGACCTGCCGACTTCTTGGCATGGAATTCCAGGAACACTCGCTGTCTTAACCTAGGAGGCACAAACAAAAGACCTACCGTAAGGTCTGGAGGAGCCTGCTCCTGTGCTCTAAGGACTAATGATAAGAGGTCCTGGGTAATGCCCACTTTAATACATGATGGGGACACAATGGGCAACGGCTCCTCGGTGGTCTCCTGGATTGGAGCAAAACTCAGCGAGAGCGCATCAGCCTTGATGTTTTTTGACCCAGGGCGATATGTTATCAAAAAATTAAAGCGAGCAAAAAACAAAGCCCATCATGCCTGCCTGGCATTGAGACGCTTCGCTGACTCTAAAAATGCCAGATTCTTATGGTCGGTGAGAATTGAGACCACAAACTTAGCCCCCTCAAGCCAGTGTCTCCACTCCTCGAGTGCATCCTTAATAGCCAACAATTCCCGGTTACCCACGTCATAATTCATCTCGGCAGGCGAAAATTTACGGGAAAAGTATGCACAGGGATGAAGGCGATTATCAGACACTCCCATCTGAGAGAGCACTGCCCCAATACCCATCTCAGAGGCATCCACCTCCACCACAAAAGGACGCTCTGGATCTGGGTGTCGCAGCACCTTGGCCGAGACAAATGCCCTTTTGAGACGGGCAAAAGCCGCTTTGGCCTCACAAGACAAGTGAGCAACATCCGCCCCTTTCTTAGTGAGTGCCACCAAGGGCGCCACTATAGACGAAAATCCAGCGATAAATCGTCTATAAAAATTCGCAAAGCCCAGGAAACGCTGAAGCGCCTTTAAACTAGTGGGCTGCACCCAATCCAGGACTGCCTGTACCTTGGAACCCTCCATTTGGAAACCTTCTGGGGAGATAATATATCCTAGAAATGCGATTTGCTGAACTTCAAATTCGCACTTCTCCAGCTTCGCCCCAAGCCGGTGGTCTCTGAGTTTCTGGAGGACTAAGCGTACATGCTTCCGATGTTCCTCCAGGGAATGGGAGAAGATTAGGATGTCATCTAAGTATACAACTAAGAATCTATCCAAATATTCCCTGAGTACATCATTCATGAAATCCTGGAAGACTGCCGGGGCATTACAGAGCCCAAAAGGCATCACCAAATATTCATAATGCCCTGAGTGGGTATTAAAGGCAGTCTTCCATTCATCCCCCTCTCTTATTCGGATTAGATTGTACGCACCGCATAGGTCAATCTTAGAAAAAATGGTGGCAGTACGAAGCTGGTCAAACAAGACCGAAATGAGAGGCAGTGGGTATGAGTTTTTAATCGTGATACGGTTCAATTCCCTGAAGTCGATGCAGCGTCGCAACGAACCGTCCTTTTTACCCACGAAGAAAAACCCCGACCCAACTGGAGACTGTGAAGGTCTGATAAATCCCTTAGCCAAGTTCTCCTGAATGTACTCTGCCATAGCCTGAGTCTCAGGACGTGACAGGGAGTACAACCTGCTCTTGGGAAGCTTAGCATTTGGCAACAAATCAATGGCACAGTCATAGGGGCGATGGGGAGGTAGTACCTCTGCAACTTTTTTGGAGAACACGTCCGCAAAATCTGCATAACACCCTGGCAATCCTGGCAAACTTAGCTGCGAGAGCCTGACTGGAAGGCTCAAGCAACTCCTGAAACAATCAGTACCCCAACTAAGAATCTCCCCAGAGACCCAGTCAAATTGAGGATTGTGGGCCCTTAACCAGGGTAACCCCAACACCAATGGGGCAAAAGTACAGACAGTCACATAAAAAGACAATTTTTCAGAGTGTGTGGCTCCAATAAACAAAGAAATCTGGCTAGTGCAAGAGGTAATTTTACCTTGGGATAATGGTTCCCCGTTTAACCCACAAATCTCAATTTCCGATGCCAAGGGTACTAAGGGAACAGAGTGTTTCAGGGCGAATTGGCGGTCCATAAAAACCCCGTCGGCCCCACTGTCCACAAAGGCCTCAGTCTTGACAGTTTGACCGAGGATCTTCAAGGTCACCGGAATGATAAAAGTCTTTTTGGGAAATTCTGACTTCTGGCCTGACAGGATATTTCCCATCACCCTCAGGCCCTGAAGTTTTCCGGCTTTTCTGGGCATGATACTACCACATGACCTTTATTCCCACAGTACAAACACAACCCCTGCTGTCTCCTCCGCGTCTTCTCACGCGAGGAGAGGCGGGTAGCCCCAATCTGCATAGGCTCCTCGGAAAATTCCTCAGAGTCTGAGGTTCCCTTGGGAAAGAAGGAAACCTCGGTCTCCCTTTCAAGCCTACGCTCTCTCAGTCGTCTATCCACCCGGATGGATAACTGCATGAGCTGATCCAAGCTATCAGGCAAGGGATATTGTACCAGTTGGTCTTTTATCTGGTTAGAAAGACCTCTTCGGTACTGGTGTCTCAGGGCTGGGTCATTCCACTGGGTATCATGGGCCAACCTCCGAAACTCCGTACAGTAAACCTCAACTGGCCTTCGCCCTTGCTTAAGGATCGAAATCTGAGCCTCGGCTGAGGCCGTCTTGTCAGGGTCATCATACAACATGCCCAGTGCTGTAAAAAAAGCATCAACACTTTTAAGCGACGGACAGTCAGGCTGCAACCCATATGCCCAGACCTGTGGGTCTCCTTGTAGCAAGGAAATCACTATGCCCACCCGCTGAATCTCCGACCCAGAAGACTGAGGCCTAAGCCGGAAGTATAGCTTGCAGCTCTCCTTGAAACAAAAGAACTGCGAGCGATCTCCAGAAAAACGATTCGGGAGATTTACTTTCGGCTCCTTAACCCCTGAAGGTGCTGCTGCTGCGGGAGCTCCGCCAGCGGCCTGGGAGGTGTGCATTTTAATGGACAAATCATTAAATTGTCGAGTCAGGACCTGCACCTGATCGACCACCTGTTGCAACGTATTTTGAGGGGTATGCTCCATATTCCCACAAAATTTCAACAGGAGTATTAGGCTGCTGAATATGTTAAGCACACCAGTGCCTGCAGGAATGTACTGGTGTTTGAGCTGTTATGCACACCAGTGCCTGCAGGAATGTACTGGTGTCTGAACGGATAGGGATGCAAAACAAATGAACTTACAGACAGACTGGGGAATATGACATTACGTACACAGAAGGTGATAGGGTAACAAAATAAACACAAAGTGAACAGAGAAGCCCAGAGGCTAAGAAACTGGGTGTCTCCCTAGTATTAGTAATGCTCAGATGGAAAAAGCAAGATGTTGTGTTTTAATACGTAGAGAACCCGAAATGCTGTTGCTAAGGGCAACAGCAAAACCCTAAAGGGTTACCAACGGGTGTGGCAGTAAACTCCTTGGTCAGAGATGGAATGATAGACACAAGGAGAGTCTCCACAATCCTAATCCTCACTTGCAGTGCACAGGTTCATCTTACTGCCACTAAACTGACACCTGAACTCCTTGCACAGTGAGACAGGATTTAGGCAGGCAAATCTGAGAATACAGCCGCAAACTTGCTAAGTTCACAGAGTAGCAAAAGAACCCCAGCAAGTTAAACGACTGACTCCAGTCTTACTGCTAGGTCTGGATTGGCAGAGTGTAGTACCAAATCCCCAGGCCTATTTGCAGTAAGCAACAACAAATACAAAGCTACACAGTACTGGCTAACTTTCAGGAACTGACTAACCAACAAAGATTCAGCAGCATCTGCTTAACCTGAGAAGAGGCCTTATATAGCAGGTGCTGTCCACGCCCCACTCAGACCTCACAGACTGTGAGCACAAAAACCAGCACCGGATCCCCTGCCGTGCACAGAGCCTGTAACCACTGCACAGCAAAAGACCCGAACCGGAGTATCAGCTGCGCTCAGGTTACTCCGCTAGCACTTGTCTCCCGGTTGCCATGACGACGTGGCAGCACAGGGCAGGAGACCCTAACACATGGGGAATAGACGGGCTCCGCAGGAGACTGGGCACTCTAAAAGACAGATTAGGTACTATCTGGTGTGCACTGGCTCCTCCCTCTATGCCCCTCCTCCAGACCTCAGTTAAGATTTCTGTGCCCGGCCGAGCTGGATGCACACTAGGGGCTCTCCTGAGCTCCTAGAAAGAAAGTATATTTTAGGTTTTTTATTTTACAGTGAGACCTGCTGGCAACAGGCTCACTGCAACGAGGGACTAAGGGGAGAAGAAGCGAACCTACCTGCTTGCAGCTAGCTTGGGCTTCTTAGGCTACTGGACACCATTAGCTCCAGAGGGATCGACCGCAGGACCCGTCCTTGGTGTTCGTTCCCGGAGCCGCGCCGCCGTCCCCCTTACAGAGCCAGAAGCTAGAAGAGGTCCGGAAAAATCGTCGGCAGAAGACTTCAGTCTTCACCAAGGTAGCGCACAGCACTGCAGCTGTGCGCCATTGCTCCTCTTGTACACCTCACACTCCGGTCACTGATGGGTGCAGGGCGATGGGGGGGGGGGGGGCGCCCTGAGCACCAATAATTAGACCTTGGCTGGCAAAATAATCACAATATATAGCCCCAGAGGCTATATATGTGATAAATACCCCTGCCAGATTCCATAAAAAAGCGGGAGAAAAGTCCGCTGAAAAAGGGGCGGAGCTATCTTCCTCAGCACACTGGCGCCATTTCTCCCTCACAGCTCCGCTGGAAGGAAGCTCCCTGGCTCTCTCCTGCAGTCTGCACTACAGAAGGGTAAAAAAGAGAGGGGGGGCACTAAATTTAGGCGCAGTATATAATTTATAGCAGCTATAAGGGGATATAATTCAGTTAGTCCCTGTATTATATAGCGCTCTGGTGTGTGCTGGCATACTCTCTCTCTGTCTCCCCAAAGGGCTTTTTGTGGGGTCCTGTCCTCTGTCAGAGCATTCCCTGTGTGTGTGCGGTGTGTCGGTACGGCTGTGTCGACATGTTTGATGAGGAGGCTTATGTGGAGGCAGAGCAGATGCCTATAAATGTGATGTCACCCCCTGCGGGGCAGACACCTGAGTGGATGGACTTATGGAAGGAATTACGTGCAAGTGTCGACTCCTTACATAAAAAAATTTGACGACATGCCAAATGCGGGACAGCCGGCTTCTCAGCTCGTGCCTGCCCAGACGACTCAAAGGCCATCAGGGGCTCTAAAGCGCCCGCTACCTCAGATGGCAGACACAGATGTCGACACGGATACTGATACCAGTGTCGACGACGAAGAGTCTAATTTAATGTCCACTAGGGCCATTCGTTGCATATTTGAGGCAATGAAAGAGGTATTACACATTTCTGATATAAACCCAGGTACCTCAAAAAAGGGTATTATGTTTGGGGAGTAAAAACTACCAATAGTTTTTCCCCCATCTGAAGAATTAAATGAAGTGTGTGAAGAAGCGTGGGCTTCCCCCGATAAAAAATTGGTAATTTCTAAAAAGTTACTAATGGCGTTCCCTTTCTCGCCAGAGGATAGGTCACGTTGGGAAACACCCCCTAGGGTGGATAAAGCGCTCACACGCTTGTCAAAAAAGGTGGCACTACCGTCTCCGGATACGGCCGCCCTAAAGGAGCCTGCTGATAGAAAGCAGGAGGCGATCCTGAAGTATGTATATACACACTCAGGCATTATACTGAGACCAGCGATTGCTTCAGCATGGATGTGCAGTGCTGCAGCTGCGTGGTCAGATTCCCTGTCGGAAAATATTGACACCCTAGACAGGGACACTATTCTGCTAACCGTAGAGCATATAAAAGACTCAGTCTTATACATGAGAGATGCACAGAGGGAGATCTGCCGACTGGCATCTAAAATAAGTGCTCTGTCCATCTCTGCTAGGAGAGGCTTAATGGAAGTTTTGCCTTATAAGGGTGAGGAGTTATTCGGGGATGGTCTCTCAGACCTAGTTTCCACAGCAACAGCTGGGAAGTCAGCATTTTTGCCCCATGTCCCCTCACAGCCTAAGAAAGCGCCGTATTATCAGGTACAGTCCTTTCGACCCCAGAAAAACAGGCGGGGAAAAGGCGGGTCCTTTCTGTCCAGAGGCAGAGGTAGGGGAAAAAAGCTGCAACAAACAGCAGGTTCCCAGGAACAAAAGTCCTCCCCCGCTTCTTCCAAGTCCGCCGCATGACGGTGGGGCTCCACAGGCGGAGCCAGGTACGGTGGGGGGCCGCCTCAAAAATTTCAGCGATCAGTGGGCTCGCTCACAGGTGGATCCCTTGATCCTTCAAGTAGTATCTCAGGGGTACAAGCTGGAATTCGAGGCGCCTCCCCCCCGCCGTTTCCTCAAATCTGCCATGCCGACAACTCCCTCGGGCAGGGAGGCTGTGCTAGAGGCAATTCACAAGCTGTATTCCCAGCAGGTGATAGTCAAGGTGCCCCTACTTCAACAAGGACGGGGTTACTATTCCACACTGTTTGTGGTACCGAAACCGGACGGTTCGGTGAGACCCATTTTAAATTTGAAATCCTTGAACACATACATAAAAAAATTCAAGTTCAAGATGGAATCGCTCAGGGCGGTTATTGCAAGCCTGGACGAGGGGGATTACATGGTATCCCTGGACATCAAGGATGCTTACCTGCATGTCCCCATTTACCATCCTCACCAGGAGTACCTCAGATTTGTGGTACAGGATTGCCATTACCAATTCCAGACACTGCCGTTTGGACTGTCCACGGCACCGAGGGTGTTTACCAAGGTAATGGCAGAAATGATGATACTCCTTCGAAAAAAGGGAGTTTTAATTATCCCGTACTTGGACGATCTCCTTATAAAGGCGAGGTCCAAGGAGCAGTTGTTGGTCGGAGTAGCACTATCTCGGGAGGTGCTACAACAGCACGGATGGATTCTAAACATTCCAAAGTCACAGCTGGTTCCTTCCACACGCCTACTGTTCCTGGGGATGGATCTGGACACAGAACAGAAAAAAGTGTTTCTCCCGCAGGAGAAAGCCAAGGAGCTGTCATCTCTAGTCAGAGACCTCTTGAAACCAAAACAGGTATCGGTGCATCACTGCACACGAGTCCTCGGAAAAATGGTAGCTTCATACGAAGCAATTCCATTCGGCAGTTTCCATGCAAGAACCTTTCAGTGGGACCTCTTGGACAAGTGGTCAGGATCGCATCTTCAGATGCATCGGCTGATAACCCTGTCTCCAAGGACCAGGGTGTCTCTGCTGTGGTGGCTGCAGAGTACTCATCTTCTAGAGGGCTGCAGATTCGGCATACAGGACTGGGTCCTGGTGATCACGGATGCCAGCCTTCGAGGCTGGGGGGCGGTCACACAGGGAAGAAATTTCCAAGGACTTTGGTCAAGTCAGGAGTCGTCCCTACACATAAATATTCTGGAACTGAGGGCCATTTACAATGCCCTAAGTCAGGCAAGGCCCCTGCTTCAAAACCAGCCGGTACTGATCCAATCAGACAACATCACGGCAGTCGCCCATGTAAACAGACAGGGCGGCACAAGAAGCAGGATGGCGATGGCAGAAGCCACAAGGATTCTCCGATGGGCGGAAAATCACGTCTTAGCACTGTCAGCAGTGTTCATTCCGGGAGTGTACAACTGGGAAGCAGACTTCCTCAGCAGACACGACCTACACCCGGGAGAGTGGGGACTTCATCCAGAAGTCTTCCAACTGTTGGAAAACCGTTGGGAAAGGCCACAGGTGGACATGATGGCATCCCGCCTCAACAAAAAGCTAAAGAGATATTGCGCCAGGTCAAGGGACCCTCAGGCGATAGCTGTGGACGCTCTAGTGACACCGTGGGTGTACCAGTCGGTTTATGTGTTCCCTCCTCTGCCTCTCATACCAAAGGTACTGAGAATAATAAGAAGGCGAAGAGTAAGAACGATACTCGTGGTTCCGGATTGGCCAAGAAGAGCTTGGTACCCAGAACTTCAAGAAATGATATCAGAGGACCCATGGCCTCTACCGCTCAGACAGGATCTGCTACAGCAGGGGCCCTGTCTGTTCCAAGACTTACCGCGGCTGCGTTTGACGGCATGGCGGTTGAATTCCGGATCCTAAAGAAAAGGGCATTCCGGAGGAAGTCATTCCTACGCTGATAAAAGCTAGGAAAGAAGTAACCGCAAACCATTATCACCGTATTTGGCGAAAATATGTTGCGTGGTGTGAGGCCAGGAAGGCCCCTACTGAGGAATTTCAGCTGGGTCGTTTTCTGCACTTCCTACAGTCGGGAGTGACTATGGGCCTAAAATTGGGTTCCATTAAGGTCCAGATTTCGGCTCTGTCGATTTTCTTCCAGAAAGAACTGGCTTCACTGCCTGAAGTTCAGACATTTGTAAAGGGTGTGCTACATATTCAGCCCCCTTTTGTGCCTCCTGTGGCACCTTGGGATCTCAACGTGGTGTTGAGTTTCCTGAAATCACATTGGTTTGAGCCACTTAAAACTGTGGATCTGAAATATATCACGTGGAAAGTGGTCATGTTATTGGCCTTGGCTTCGGCCAGGCGTGTGTCAGAATTGGCGGCTTTGTCATGTAAAAGCCCTTATCTGATTTTCCATATGGATAGGGCAGAATTGAGGACTCGTCCCCAGTTTCTCCCTAAGGTGGTATCAGCTTTTCACTTGAACCAACCTATTGTAGTGCCTGCGGCTACTAGGGACTTGGAAGATTCCAAGTTACTGGACGTAGTCAGGGCCTTGAAAATTTATGTTACCAGGACGGCTGGAGTCAGGAAAACTGACTCGCTTTTTATCCTGTATGCACCCAACAAACTAGGTGCTCCTGCATCTAAGCAGACTATTGCTCGCTGGATTTGTAGCACAATTCAGCTGGCGCATTCCTCGGCTGGATTGCCGCATCCTAAATCAGTAAAAGCCCATTCCACAAGGAAAGTGGGCTCATCTTGGGCGGCTGCCCGAGGGGTCTCGGCTTTACAAATTTGCCGAGCTGCAACTTGGTCAGGGGCAAACACGTTTGCTAAATTCTACAAATTTGATACCCTGGCTGAGGAGGACCTTGAGTTCTCTCATTCGGTGCTGCAGAGTCATCCGCACTCTCCCGCCCGTTTGGGAGCTTTGGTATAATCCCCATGGTCCTTACGGAGTTCCCAGCATCCACTAGGACGTCAGAGAAAATAAGATTTTACTCACCGGTAAATCTATTTCTCGTAGTCCGTAGTGGATGCTGGGCGCCCATCCCAAGTGCGGATTGTCTGCAATACTTGTATATAGTTATTGCCTAACTAAAGGGTTATTGTTGAGCCATCTGTTGAGAGGCTCAGTTATACTTCATACTGTTAACTGGGTATAGTATCACGATTTATACGGTGTGATTGGTGTGGCTGGTATGAGTCTTACCCGGGATTCAAAATCCTTCCTTATTGTGTCAGCTCTTCCGGGCACAGTATCCTAACTGAGGTCTGGAGGAGGGGCATAGAGGGAGGAGCCAGTGCACACCAGATAGTACCTAATCTTTCTTTTAGAGTACCCAGTCTCCTGCGGAGCCCGTCTATTCCCCATGGTCCTTACGGAGTTCCCAGCATCCACTACGGACTACGAGAAATAGATTTACCGGTGAGTAAAATCTTATTTTTACACATTACGGCAGACAGCGTCCCCTTTTTACACATTACGGCAGACAGCGTCCCATTTTTTGCACATTACGGCAGACAGCGTCCCATTTATTACACATTACGGCAGACAGCGTCCCATTTTTTGCACATTACGGCAGACAGCGTCCCATTTATTACACATTACGGCAGACAGCTTCCCATTTTTTGCATATTACGGCAGACAGCGTCCCATTTATTACACATTACGGCAGACAGCGTCCCATTTTTTACACATTACGGCACACAGCGTCCTTTTTTTACACATTACAACAGACAGCGTCCCATTTTTACACATTACGGCAGACAGCGTCCCATTTTTTGCACATTTCGGCAGACAGTGTCCCATTTATTACACATTACGGCAGACAGCGTCCCATTTATTACACATTACGGCAGACAGCGTCCCATTTTTTGCATATTACGGCAGACAGCGTCCCATTTATTATACATTACGGCAGACAGCGTCCCATGTTTTGCACATTACGGCAGACAGCGCCCCATTTATTACACATTACGGCAGACAGCATCCCATTTTTTGCATATTACGGCAGACAGCGTCCTATTTATTATACATTACGGCAGACAGCGTCCCATGTTTTGCACATTACGGCAAACAGGATAGATAGATAGATAGATAGATAGATAGATAGATAGATAGATAGATAGATAGATAGATAGAATAGGTATACTTACCGTTTCCTCTGGCTCAGGCTCCTCGTGCAGCTTCTGTTCTGGCAGGGGAGAAGAAGGAGGAGGAGGGGTGGAGGAGGGAGCCGCAGCAGCGCTATGTCATTGGTAGAAGCGCTGCTGCTGCTGGACCTCTCCTTTACCATAGGCTGCCCTCTGCCGCTGTGAATGCACATTCACAGCTGCGAAGGGCAGCCTATGGTAAAGGAGAGGGCCAGCAGCAGCAGCGCTTCTACCAATAACACAGCACTGCTGCGGCTCCCTCCTCCATCCCCCCTCCTCCTCCTCCCCCCCTGTAGCCGGTGCGCGCATCATCTCCTCGGCGGCAGCGGTGGAACACAGCGGCAGCCAGGCGGCATGTAATGAGTCAGTTTGACTCATTACATGCCGTTCTGGCTGCGGGCCCCTTGACAGTTGCGGGCCCCAGTGCAAGGCACTGCCTGCACTGGCGCTAGTTCCGCCTCTGAGTGTTATATCTATTGACTATATAGCTGTGTAAGCTAGTCCAGTGCAGTATTATTGTCTGTAATAACCTCTGCATTGTACAAACTGTGACTATTTGTGTGTGCATTGATAGCTGAGTGGTGTCCATCTCGTGTATTTCACTCAACTTGCTATCCCTATATTCTATAACCTGAGGGGACTTGGTGCGTCAGGTGTTATTTAATATAGGATTTTCACAAAGATATACTGTATTACGTATTTTTCTCTGTGATTTAGTCACCATATCTCTCCTTTATCTCTGCTGGTGCTGACTACACTGCGCAGGGGTTTGGGTTTAGGGATATAGTGCTGCTAATAATTGTACTGTGTTACCTCATACTGCAAGTGATATCATGTCTGCTTCTGAGGGTAACGGTTCTGGGGCGGTGTTGCTGAAGTCACAGGCACATATGGGGAGAATATAGCAGCTGTGGGCTCTGGTTCTGGGGGCTCCTTGCCCCCCAGTGGGACTGTGGCAACGGAGGCACATACTGACCCTCCGTGGGCCGCTTTTTCCACGCTTCTGCATACGCTAGTTCATAAATTAACACCCCCTATGGGACCCCCAATGCCGGTACAACCGTATATGTGGTCCCTGCAGCTAACCCGCCGTGGCCGGACGATTTATCTGCTCAATTAAAGAAGTTGAACCAGTCCCTGACTACTAAAAAGTCTTACCATCGCTCGCCTAAGTCCAAGAGGTCCTCTAAGCGAGCGCTCGTCTCCTTACAATCCACTGCTGTCACTGACACCTCGTCTGATGAAGACAGCACATACACTGACCCCACAGGTTCTGACTCAGATACGGCTGATGGGGAGAGTAGTTCACATGTGGATGTTCCTGATCTTTTGGAGGCTATTAAGTTAATTCTGCAGATTACGGATGATCCCGAGCCATCCGTTCCTCCTAAGAAACCAGATAGGTTCAAGCGTCAGAAGGTGATTAAACAAGTTTTACCTCACTCTGACCACCTAGTGGATATACGTCAGGAACCCTGGCAAAGCCCGGGTACAAAGTTTGTGCCTCAAAAGAAGATGCTGGCTCGCTATCCCCTCGCGCCAGAGCTGTCTAAGAATTGGGAAACGTCTCCTCCAGTAGACTCACATGTGGCTAGGATGGTGGTTTCCTCAGCTCTACCTGTCACTACCGTCACGTCTCTAAAAGAGCCTACGGATAAACGTGTCGAGGGTTGTCTAAAAGCGATTTACACCCTCACGGGTGCTGCACAAAGGCCCACTATTGCAGCTACATGGGCGGCAGAGGCTATTGAAGCATGGGCCTTGGAGTTAGAAGCTGAAATCTCCTCTGACCATGCTAGACAATGCTTGTCATATATTGTCACAGCTTCTCTGATGCCGGTATCCTAGCAGCCAAGGCCTCTACTACGTCAGTCCTGGCTCACAGGATATTGTGGCTGAGATCCTGGTCTGTGGATCTGGACTCTAGAAAAACCCTGGAGGTACTCCCTTTCAAAGGGGATATTCTGTTTGGGGAGGACTTAAATAAGATAGTGGCTGACTTGGCTACTGCCAAAACTGCCTGTCTGCCTAATACAGCTCCTTCTGTGTCGAAGGCCAAAGGCACATCCTTTCGCCCCTTTCGTCCTTCAGGTAAAGCAAAAGGTCAGGCGTACCATAAGCAGGCCCGTACTTCCAAACCTGGTAAGCTGAAGGCCAAAAGAGCCTGGGCTGCCCGTCAGCCAGCAGCCAAGACCGATAAGCCTGCCACATGACGGGGATCCCAGGGTGGGGGGCCGGCTTTTAGGGTATACCCAGGAATGGTTGAAGACCACTTCAGATGCCTGGGTACGGGAAGTCGTCACTCGAGGTTACGCCATAGCCTTCAAAAACCGACCCCCTCATCGGTTTTGCCAGACAGACGTCCCGTCGGACCAGACAAAGGCAAACACTCTGCATTAGGTGGTACAGACCCTCCTGGATACAGGAGTCGTAGTACAGGTGCCTCTTGCTCAGAGGGGCCGGGGGTACTATTCTCCGCTGTTTCTAGTCCCGAAACCGAATGGGTCCTCCCGGCCCATTCTCAACCTCAAGGCACTGAACAAGTTTGTGAAGGTTTCCAAGTTCCGTATGGAAACCCTTCGCTCTATAGTTCTGGCCTTGGAACCTGGGGACTACATGGTCTCCCTGGACATACAGGATGCTTACCTGCATATTCCTATAGCAGTGTCACATCAACAATACGTGAAGTTCACTATTGGCAACCTCCATTACCAGTTTTGGGCGTTACCTTTTGGTTTAACAACGGCTCCGCGAGTCTTCACCAAAGTTATGCCGGTGATGACGGTGGTCCTCCGCCTTCAAGGGATCAGGATACTGCTGTATCTGGACGACTTGTTAATCCTGGCAAATTCCCCAGATCTTCTCCTGCGTCATCTGGATATGACGGTCCGGTTTCTACAAGCCCACGGGTGGCTCATCAACTGGAAGAAATCCTCCCTGGTCCCTGCTCAGAGCATGGTGCATCAGGGAGCGCTGTTGGACACTCACAACCAGAGGTTGTTCTTGTCTCAGGAGAAAGTCCTGAAACTTCAGGACAGGATTCGTTGCTTCCTTTCTTGTCCGCAAGTGTCGATACATTCGGCAATGCAGGTGCTGGGCCTCATGGTATCAGCATTCGACATGGTGTAGTATGCTCAATTCCATTCTCGCCCCCTCCAGAAGCTGATTCTAGCCAAGTGGGATGGCCTGCCTCACCGCATCAGGTCTCAAATGATCTCTTTGACTCCGGAGGTCCGTCTGTCACTGCTCTGGTGGCTCCAGGACCAACAATTGTGCAGAGGCTATCCCTTCTGGATATCCAACTGGGTCCTGTTGATGACAGATGCCAGTCTAAGAGGTTGGGGCGCGGTGCTGGAGCAGCACTCCTTGCAGGGTCGGTGGACCAAGGAGGAATCTCTCCTCTCGATCAACATTCTGGAATTGCGGGCGGTCTTCAATGCGTTGAACCTAGCCCAGCATTTGATTCAGAACCGTCCTGTTCAAGTACAGTCGGACAACGCCACCACAGTGGCTTACATAAATCATCAAGGCGGCACTCAAAGCTGTTTGGCAATGAAGGAAGCCTCACGGATTCTACGTTGGGCAGAACGCCATCTACCGGCAATATCGGCAATATTCATTCCGGGAGTCCTGAATTGGGAAGCGGACTTTCTCAGTCATCAGGACGTGCATGTCGGCGAGTGGGGCCTCCATCCAGAAGTGTTTCAACTCCTCGTGGAAAGGTGGGGTCTTCCAGATGTGCATCTGATGGCGTCTCGACACAATCACAAGGTTCCGGTCTTCGGAGCAAGGACAAGGGATCCTCAAGCAGAATTCGTGGATGCGCTGGCTGCCGTACGTGTTCCCTCCAGTGTCACTCCTGCCCAGGGTAATTCGGAAGTTCAAGCAAGAAAAAGAAAATCTGCTTCTCATAGCTCCAGCGTGGCCCAGACGGCACTGGTTCTCAGACCTGCAAGGCCTATCGTCAGAGCGTCCACTTCTACTTCCACAACGCCCAGATCTCCTCGTTCAGGGCCCCTGTGTCTACTAGGACCTAGCCCGGCTGTCTTTGACGGCGTGGCTCTTGAAGCTTCCGTCTTAAGAGCTAAGGGTTTTTCTGAAGAGGTCATTAAAACTATGTTGCGGCGGGCGTGGCTTGACTGGAGAAGAGAGCAGACGTGTCTCTGCTGGCCTCCTCTCTCCAGAGTTCTTTAACCCCTTATTCTGTGGGCTCACCCCCTGTATTCCCTCTCTGGGGGCTCCCCTTCCCTCCCTGTAGGCCTCCTCGGCCCTGCTGTGAGTGCCGTGGAGCCGGTGAGCAGTTTTCACTGCTCTCGCAGGTTGCGGCCTATACACTCCCGGAAGCCGGGGACTCGCGTACTCCCGGCGCCCGCGATTTGAGCTCCACGGCGGAGACGCGGCGCCGGGAAGCGGCACGGACCCCACACACGAGCTCCGGACCATCCAGAAGCCTTCCCCTGACCCCCAGGGTGGACACCCCCTGAGGCAGCAGGTCGGGGAGACGCCTAGCAGCAGGGGAGAGCGGTGGATCTGAAGCCCAGGGAGACGCGGCGGCCATCTTTAATCCTACTGAAGGAGCTGGATCTGAGGTAGCAGTGTGCCTGTATAACTGTGGGGGTCTCTGGATTAGGGCTAAACCAGGATTGGTGGCCCTCTAGCACTGTTCTCCCCCTGCTCTTACTCTGGGGCCCCTGTTGAGGGATTTGTGCATTTACTTGTGTGGGGAGAAATAGCCTTTTACTTGGCACTATTATTTTCTACTGTAACTGCCCCATCTAGTGGCCTCTGGATGTAATAGCATACATTTCTCACACAGTGTGCTGGATATATAATACATATTGCTCTGCAGACTTCGTAGGACGATCGGCCGCGATGTCCTCATGGTTGAATAACCAAGATATTATGAAGTGACCGCTCTGAGATAACTCTGCCTACACCCGAATGTTCCTATGACATGATATGACAACTCGACTTTTGCGTGGATCCCTCCTCGATTGATATTTCAGAAGCCTTGTGCCTCCCGTTCCTCTACCTTTGCATTCAGCGCTGTCATGCCTCCCAAGAAATATAAGGCCGCTAAAACTGTCTCCCAGGTGGCGTTCTTTAAACCTTCTCCTCAGGCCGCTAAAGCAAAGGACGCACGGGGTGGTGCCTCTAAACCTGCTGTCCCGGTGCCCTCGCCATCTAGAGACATGTCCGCCCCTGCCACTGCACACCCCAGCTCCATCGGTGATGGTGACTCGCTTACGGTGGGTGCTATGAAACATCTCCTAACACAATTTAAGGATGAAGTCGCGGCAGAATTCAGAGCGACTATGAAGGAATGTCAGAGATCTATTGACGAGATTGGTGGCCGCACCGATCACCTAGAAACGAAAATGGGTGAAGTGGTGTCGTCGCACAACGACCTGATCTCTTCTCATGAACTGCTCCAAAATGAGGTCACGGCGCTCAGGGACAAACTCTCGGATATTGAGGACAGATCGAGACGTAACAATATAAAGCTACGTGGTGTCCCGGAAGCTGTCGCTAATGGCGCTTTAAAAGATTTTGCAGTTGACCTCTTCAGCAAACTCCTTCCTTCGTTCCGCTCAGTGGACTTTCTACTTGACCGTATCCATAGGCTCCCTAAAGCCAGGAACGCTCCTGATGGCGTCCCCCGGGATGTCCTTATGAGGTTACACTATTTCCACGTGAAGGAGGCGATCTTGAAAGCTGCTAGACCCTCGGATACTGCATCGGAGGCTTTGGGCTCACTTCAGATCTTCGGAGACCTGTCCCCTGCTACTTTAGCGAAACAGTGCTCTCTTTACCCCATCACATCAGTGCTACGTAAAGAGAACATTCTATACAGATGGGGATATCCCACTAAGCTGCTTATTTCTCGAGAAGGTACTACTGTTGTCATAACGAACGTCGAGGAGGGTAAAAAGATTCTAGCATCATGCAACTCTGCAAGCTCTTCTACACACACCTCTCCCGAGCGGGGCCTTCAGCGGGACTGGGCCTCTTCGGCTGCAGAACTTTGAGTATTGTTTGATTTACTACACTTGCATTGATTTCATGTCTTCTGATCGTTTTGTAGTGTCGTATTTCCTACGTTGCACCAGTTCCTTGGCAATTGTTTGATGAGTGTGTCTATGTGATATCTGAGTGATATTAGAATGTTTTTCAGTGATGCCTTCTCTCTGACGATTTACTGTTTACTGCCTGTCTCTGCTGCCCCGACTGCCGCCCGCATTTCTTTGTCGGCTGGGAACCCTACCCGAGTTTCCTTTAATTCCTTTAATGGCTGTCGGGGGACCAGAGATGGAGGGTCGAGGAACTACATTTTGTTTAATTTTGGTTCGGGTGCGGGCAGATTGACCACTACACCCTACAGTTTAACTCTGAGTCGCCATGGTTAGGCGTCCAAATGTGCCCCCGCGAGGGGTTATTGTTCTGTTTCTTCTTTCTGTTATCCTTCATCTTTTTTGTCCTTTCTTTCCCTTTTCCTCTCTTTTTGTCCGGAAAGGTTACACACACTTTCTACTTGCCAGTTGGTTGTCGATAGTTATGCAATCCCGACAGTTTTACAATATGGTTAACATTGTTTCTATAAATGCAAAGGGTCTTAATTCCCCACATAAGAGGAGATTAGCACTTAATTATTTCCATAAACTTAAAGCTCAAATCATAGCCGTCCAAGAGACTCACTTTATTAAATCAGCCCCTCCAAGGTTTACTAATGGGAGATTCCCCCATTGCTATCTGGCTAACGGGCCAGCAAAGAAGGCGGGGGGTGGCAATCTTGATATCTCAACACTGCGCGTTTTCCCTCACTTCGCAATACTGCGACCCTGAGGGGAGAATTCTAATTCTGGTTGGTACTCTTGAAAATAAAGAGGTGACATTAGTTTCTTGCTACGCTCCTAACACCAAGCAACTAGCATTTTGCAGGAAACTTTGCGCTAAGGTGCAACAATTGGCTAAGGGCGCTTTACTCCTAATGGGGGACTTTAACTTGACCCTGGAACCTTTAGTTGATAACTCCAGCAAGCGGCCCTCGCTCTCCAGTCAGCTCCATAGGAATGCAAAGGGCTTTAGCCAGCTTCTGGCGGAATATGATCTTTTAGACCTCTGGCGCGTTAAACATCCAATGGACAGAGATTACACATTTTTCTCCCCGGTGCATGAATCCTATTCTAGAATAGATCTAGCATTAGCAGACAAGTGGACTCTACAGTCCATCCGTAAAATCTCCATTCTCCCCATGTCCTGGTCAGATCACTCCCCACTATACATCGAATGGGATATAAATAGTAGAAAGTTTACCCCGGCCCCCTGGCGCTTAGGTAAACTCAGTCTTCTTCAGCCGGAGACCACGCAGGCGATCCAAACCACCTTGGATTATTATCTTTCTGAGAACTCTCCTCAGGAGACATCTATCTTCACATTATGGTGCGCCCTCAAAGCAGTAACACGAGGGACGGCGATTCAAACTGCGGCTAAGCTTTAAAGGGCATATCGTAAGAAATTTGAACAAGCTGAGCTCACAGTCGCTTCCCTGGAGAGTTCCCACAAGGCACATCCACACGATAAAGCCCTCCTTAAGTTATTGAAAGAAGCAAGGGAGGCGGTAAATGTTTTTTTTTATCTAGCGGAGGTCCAACGTAACCTACATAGACTGAACCAAAAATTTTATGTTTATGGCAACAGGGCTGGTAGACTACTGGCGAGGAAGCTGAGGGGTAAGAAGGCGAAAGAAAAAATCCATATTGTCCACTCAGATAGGGGTAAGAGAGTCTACGATCCTGACGAAATTGCAAATGTCTTTGCATCCTATTACTCTAAATTATACAACTTGAAGGGGGATTCTTCTACTTTTCAACCTAAAGGCATAGATGTTCAGAATTTTCTGAGTAACTTTCCTCTCCCCTCGCTGTCATCGGAGTCTTGTAGCTCACTCAGTGTGCCTTGGACTTTAGCCGAAGTCGAAAAGGCTATTGACTCCCTTCCAGCGGATAGGGCCCCGGGACCCGATGGTTACCCTTCTGGTTTTTATAAATCCTTTAAGGAGAACTTGGCCCCGGTGCTCTTGTCAGTGTTTAATGAAGCCTCAGAGGCTGGCCACTTCCCCAAAGAGATGCTGGAAGCTCAAATCATCACCATTCCCAAACCGGGAAAAAGCCCTACCTCAGTCTAAAATTTTAGACCAATTGCTTTATTAAATACGGATCTAAAAATTTATGCCAAATTAATTGCTAACCGTATCAGTCCCCTTCTCCCTTCCCTTATCAACCCTGATCAAGTGGGCTTCATCTTAAACCATCAGGCCCCGGATAATACGCGTAGGGTGATTAATGTTATTGAACATTCTGCCTGTAGAAGAGAACCCCTCCTAGTTTTGTCTCTGGACGCCAAAAAGGCGTTCGATAGATTGAACTGGGATTTTATGAGATTAACACTGGACAAATTTGGCTTCTCTAGAAGGATCTTAGACTCTATCCTGGCTCTCTATTCCACACCCAGTGCGCGGGTCTTTGTTAACGGATGCCTTTCTTCACCCTTCAATATTTCTAATGGCACGCGACAGGGCTGTCCGCTATCTCCTATTATTTTTGCGTTGGCGATAGAACCCTTGGCTGCTTGCATTAGATCCCGGGACTCGATTAGTGGCCTGGTTATAGGGGGCATTTCCCACAAAATTAGCTTGTTTGCAGACGATATTCTGCTATGTCTTTCTGACCCTGAGGCTTCCTTGCCAGTTCTTCATGACGTCCTTCAAAGTTATTCGGATGTTTCCTTTTATAAATTAAATACAAATAAAACTGAAGCCCTCCCACTCAATATATCTCCGACTGTGGTCTCTAGGTTTAAGGATTCGTACAAATATGCCTGGAAGTCCTACTCTTTGAGATATCTAGGGATTAATTTAACCAGAGAAGATAATTTGATTGAGTGTAATTATGCCCCGTTATTAAAAGCGTTTACGGAGCTGACTGGGGAGTGGATGCTACAGGAAGTGTCTTGGTTGGGTAGGATTGCTGCTGCCAAGATGGTCCTGTTTCGCGCCATACCAAGGCCCCTTCCCAAACTCTTCTATAATAAATTTAATCAGGTCCTGATCAGATATGTGTGGGGAGGCTCTAGACCAAAAATTGCAAAAAAAACTCTTATTCTGCCCAAACTGTCTGGTGGAGTAGCTTTCCCAGATATAGAAAAATACCATGCTGCATGTCTGATGAGTCAGTCTAGAGACTGGTTCGACACCTCGAGTCTGAAACCTTGGGTTATCCTGGAAGCTTCATGCTTAGACGCTGTTTCTCTCCCTGATTTGTTTTGGTTACCACTGTCTGCTGCTCGGAGTAGGGCCGGATCCTGCAAGTCTATTAAAACGACCCTAGATTCATGGCACAAACTAGTGCTCTCTTCGGAAGAGATTAATTTACCTGCCCCCTGCCTGTCGCTATCTGCTCTTATGTCATCGATTCCTAATGTCTCCCTAGAGGAGTGGATTCGGAAGGGGCTTTCCACTGTGGGCGATTTATTTGTAGGAAACGTCTTGATGTCCTTTTCTCAATTGCAAGAGAGATTTGGGATTCGGACTCTATATTATAAGCCGATTGGAGTCGTCCTCGCATAAATATGGGATTACGTGGTGGTACCAATTTCAATTGACTAATGGCCCACAGACAAAATTAAAAGCTCAGAACTTTATGGGAAAGAGATTTGAATAGGTCCTTTGTTGATGCAGATTGGGACAGTATATTTAGATCTTGTTTTAAAGTCTCCAAATGTGTTAACCACTCCGAAATGTTCTACAAGCTTATACAGAGGGCCTACTTCACCCCTGAAAGACAACACAGGATCTGGCCTTCACAATCTAAATCATGTTGGAGGAAATGCGGCTCTATGGGGGATATCTTTCATATCTTCTGGGCATGCCCTCATATACAACCACTTTGGAGAGAAGTTTTAAATATGGCTAGCATAGTGTTAGGGCTCAACATCCCCCTGGACCCAGCTCTAGCGCTATTCCATTTATACGTTGATTGCCTCTCCGCAGGTGATCGCTACGTCTTGGGACATATCTTGATAGCCACTAAAGCTGCTATAGCACAATTGTGGAAGTCTGAGAATATTCCTACCTTAGCGTTTATTCAAAATAAGATTCACAAACATTTCATTTTCAAAACAGCGGAGGCTAAATATTCCTCCTTGGCTAACTCTATCCACCTGAAATGGTTAGGATGGTCCGATTATAGGAGTAGAGAAGGTAGGCTAACCGTTTATAGCTCTCCAATTGATGTGTCTGTGCTTTACCCCACCTAGATTGATCTTTACAAGAATGCTGTGTTATCAGGTATTTTCTAAGTTTATTGTATTTTAGTCCTTATTGTTTTTTCTTCTTCCATGTCTTTTCTCAGTGCTTTCTCCTTCTCATGTATCTGAACGCCTAATGTAGCCAATTGTATATTCATCCGACTGTGCGTTGCTTGTATTTTGCATATGGTAACCATTCCGGACTTCCCCTGTGTTTCCCTTACCTCTTTTTTCTGTTCCCCATTTCTGAGTGTAAACTCTTCAATAAAAATGTAATGTTTAAAAAAAAAAAACTATGTTGCGGGCCCGGAAACCGGCCTCTGCTCGGATTTACCATCGGGTCTGGCATTCCTACTTTGTTTGGTGCTCATCTAACCATTATGAAGCTTCCAAGTTTAGTACAGCCAAACTTTTGGCTTTTCTACAGCAGGGCCTAGATTTAGGCCTGCGTCTGGCCTCCCCCAAGGTTCATATTTCTGCCTTGTCGGTGGGGTTTCAGAGAAAAATTGTGACTTTACCTGATGTTCATACTTTCACTCAGGGTGTGTTGCGTATCCAACCTCCCTATGTCCCGCCTGTGGCTCCTTGGGACTTGTCGGTGGTTTTGGAGGCGTTGCAGGAGCCTCCATTTGAACCTCTTGGTTCAGCTGACCTTAAGTGGCTTTCCCTTAAGGTGGTGTTCTTGCTGGCTATTGCGTCTGCTAGAAGAGTGTCGGATTTGGGTGCCTTGTCTTGTAGTTCCCCATATCTGATTTTTCACCATGACCGGGCGGTTCTTAGGACTCGTCCCGGATATTTACCTAAAGCGGTTTCTTCGTTCCACCTTAATCAGGAGACTGTGGTTCCAGCTTTTGTCTCTCCTGATTTGTCTCCCAAAGAGCGGTCTTTGGATGTGGTACGGGCTCTCCGTATCTATGTGAAGAGAACTGCTTCTATTCGAAAGTCTGATTCTCTCTTTTTTTTGTTTGGATTTCACAAACGTGGCTGGACTGCTCACAAGCAGACCCTGGCCAGGTGGATTAGAATGGTGATTGCGCATGCTTATGTGAAGGCTGGTCTGTCAGCTCCTGTTCACATTACGGCCCATTCTACTCGGTCTGTTGGACCTTCTTGGGCGGCCCAACGTGGTGCGACCCTTGATCAATTGTGCAAGGCGGCTACGTGGTCCTCCGGGAACACGTTCATCAGGTTCTATGCCTTCGATACTGCCGCTTCCCAGGATGCTTCCTTTGGACGCCGGGTTCTTGTGCCCGCTACAGTGCGTCCCCTCCCATAAGGAACTGCTTTAGGACATCCCCATTGTCCAGACTTGTGGAGCCCAGTGTACCCCGCAGCAGAAAACGAGTTTTATGGTAAGAACTTACCTCTTTCTGCAAGGTACACTGGGCTACTAACCGTTGTCGTCTCTTTTCCTGCTACTGCATTGGGCTGGTTAACTAAAACTGAGCTCCTGTGCTGGGAGGCGGGGTGATATAGGAGGCGGCGCTGTGTATTCTGGGAACAGTCAAAGCTTTGAGTCTGTTGGTGCCTCGGATCAAGATCCTACTCTACACCCCATGGACCAGACTTGTGGAGCCCAGTGTACCTCGCAGAAAGAGTTTTAACAAGGGTAAGTTCTTACCATAAAACTCGATTTTTCTAGCTAGCATTCTATTTCCTGTTTATTGCATTGCCATGGTTATCTGTTTGGTCACATGCTGTACTGATACACGATCTCTGTGGAATCACGTTATCATGTGGCGCCGCCGTTCGGGTGCGTGGTACAGGTCCTGGAATTGGCGCGTTGTTCACCTGTACACGTTTTGCTATAAAGGTATGTTCACTGTTTCTTTTATTATTAAAAGCCTGACGACAGTGCTGGGGCACTGAAACGTTGCTAATACTTAATGTGACTGCTATTCGTCCATTTATTATACTATGAGTGCTGCACCTGCATTTTCTCTACATTTTGTTTATGTGAGGGCACTGGCTCCATAATACTCTATCGCTTTGGGAGTGCCATCCTTGCCTTTGTGTGTATATATATATATATATATATATATATAACTACTGCCCCTGCAGACCCCAGCGTGGCATGGGGGCACCGCCGCTCTGGGTATGTATATGTGTGACTCGGAGGGCACAGCGCGCACCTATGGGGGTATATTTTTACCTGGCACTGTGGGGGAATAGCTGGCACTGGGGGCATATGTGGCACTGGGAGCACAGCCCTAGCAACAAGCATTACCCCCTGGTAACAAGCACAACATCCAGCTCATGAAATCCCTGGCAACAAGCATTACCCCCTAACAACGAGCATGACACCCAGTGCATGAAAGCCCTGGCAACGGATATTACCCACTGGCAACGAGCATGAAACCCTGAGCATGAAAACTAGAGATGAGCGCCTGAAATTTTTCGGGTTTTGTGTTTTGGTTTTGGGTTCGGTTCCGCGGCCGTGTTTTGGGTTCGACCGCGTTTTGGCAAAACCTCACCGAATTTTTTTTGTCGGATTCGGGTGTGTTTTGGATTCGGGTGTTTTTTTCAAAAAACACTAAAAAACAGCTTAAATCATAGAATTTGGGGGTCATTTTGATCCCAAAGTATTATTAACCTCAAAAACCATAATTTACACTCATTTTCAGTCTATTCTGAATACCTCACACCTCACAATATTATTTTTAGTCCTAAAATTTGCACCGAGGTCGCTGTGTGAGTAAGATAAGCGACCCTAGTGGCCGACACAAACACCGGGCCCATCTAGGAGTGGCACTGCAGTGTCACGCAGGATGTCCCTTCCAAAAAACCCTCCCCAAACAGCACATGACGCAAAGAAAAAAAGAGGCGCAATGAGGTAGCTGTGTGAGTAAGATTAGCGACCCTAGTGGCCGACACAAACACCGGGCCCATCTAGGAGTGGCACTGCAGTGTCACGCAGGATGGCCCTTCCAAAAAACCCTCCCCAAACAGCACATGACGCAAAGAAAAAAAGAGGCGCAATGAGGTAGCTGCGTGAGTAAGATTAGCGACCCTAGTGGCCGACACAAATACCGGGCCCATCTAGGAGTGGCACTGCAGTGTCACGCAGGATGGCCCTTCCAAAAAACCCTCCCCAAACAGCACATGACGCAAAGAAAAAAAGAGGCGCAATGAGGTAGCTGTGTGAGTAAGATTAGCGACCCTAGTGGCCGACACAAACACCGGGCCCATCTAGGAGTGGCACTGCAGTGTCACGCAGGATGTCCCTTCCAAAAAACCCTCCCCAAACAGCACATGACGCAAAGAAAAAAAGAGGCGCAATGAGGTAGCTGTGTGAGTAAGATTAGCGACCCTAGTGGCCGACACAAACACCGGGCCCATCTAGGAGTGGCACTGCAGTGTCACGCAGGATGTCCCTTCCAAAAAACCCTCCCCAAACAGCACATGACGCAAAGAAAAAAAGAGGCGCAATGAGGTAGCTGTGTGAGTAAGATTAGCGACCCTAGTGGCCGACACAAACACCGGGCCCATCTAGGAGTGGCACTGCAGTGTCACGCAGGATGTCCCTTCCAAAAAAACCCTCCCCAATCAGCACATGATGCAAAGAAAAAGAAAAGAAAAAAGAGGTGCAAGATGGAATTGTCCTTGGGCCCTCCCACCCACCCTTATGTTGTATAAACAAAACAGGACATGCACACTTTAACCAACCCATCATTTCAGTGACAGGGTCTGCCACACGACTGTGACTGATATGACGGGTTGGTTTGGACCCCCCCCAAAAAAGAAGCAATTAATCTCTCCTTGCACAAACTGGCTCTACAGAGGCAAGATGTCCACCTCATCTTCACCCTCCGATATATCACCGTGTACATCCCCCTCCTCACAGATTATCAATTCGTCCCCACTGGAATCCACCATCTCAGCTCCCTGTGTACTTTGTGGAGGCAATTGCTGCTGGTCAATGTCTCCGCGGAGGAATTGATTATAATTCATTTTAATGAACATCATCTTCTCCACATTTTCTGGATGTAACCTCGTACGCCGATTGCTGACAAGGTGAGCGGCGGCACTAAACACTCTTTCGGAGTACACACTTGTGGGAGGGCAACTTAGGTAGAATAAAGCCAGTTTGTGCAAGGGCCTCCAAATTGCCTCTTTTTCCTGCCAGTATAAGTACGGACTGTGTGACGTGCCTACTTGGATGCGGTCACTCATATAATCCTCCACCATTCTATCAATGTTGAGAGAATCATATGCAGTGACAGTAGACGACATGTCCGTAATCGTTGTCAGGTCCTTCAGTCCGGACCAGATGTCAGCATCAGCAGTCGCTCCAGACTGCCCTGCATCACCGCCAGCGGGTGGGCTCGGAATTCTGAGCCTTTTCCTCGCACCCCCAGTTGCGGGAGAATGTGAAGGAGGAGATGTTGACAGGTCGCGTTCCGCTTGACTTGACAATTTTGTCACCAGCAGGTCTTTCAACCCCAGCAGACCTGTGTCTGCCGGAAAGAGAGATCCAAGGTAGGCTTTAAATCTAGGATCGAGCACGGTGGCCAAAATGTAGTGCTCTGATTTCAACAGATTGACCACCCGTGAATCCTTGTTAAGCGAATTAAGGGCTGCATCCACAAGTCCCACATGCCTAGCGGAATCGCTCCCTTTTAGCTCCTTCTTCAATGCCTCCAGCTTCTTCTGCAAAAGCCTGATGAGGGGAATGACCTGACTCAGGCTGGCAGTGTCTGAACTGACTTCACGTGTGGCAAGTTCAAAGGGCATCAGAACCTTGCACAACGTTGAAATCATTCTCCACTGCACTTGAGACAGGTGCATTCCACCTACTATATCGTGCTCAATTGTATAGGCTTGAATGGCCTTTTGCTGCTCCTCCAACCTCTGAAGCATATAGAGGGTTGAATTCCACCTCGTTACCACTTCTTGCTTCAGATGATGGCAGGGCAGGTTCAGTAGTTTTTGGTGGTGCTCCAGTCTTCTGTACGTGGTGCCTGTACGCCGAAAGTGTCCCGCAATTTTTCTGGCCACCGACAGCATCTCTTGCACGCCCCTGTCGTTTTTTTAAAAATTCTGCACCACCAAATTCAAGGTATGTGCAAAACATGGGACGTGCTGGAATTTGCCCATATTTAATGCACACACAATATTGCTGGCGTTGTCCGATGCCACAAATCCACAGGAGAGTCCAATTGGGGTAAGCCATTCCGCGATGATCTTCCTCAGTTGCCGTAAGAGGTTTTCAGCTGTGTGCGTATTCTGGAAAGCGGTGATACAAAGCGTAGCCTGCCTAGGAAAGAGTTGGCGTTTGCGAGATGCTGCTACTGGTGCCGCCGCTGCTGTTCTTGCGGCGGGAGTCCATACATCTACCCAGTGGGCTGTCACAGTCATATAGTCCTGACCCTGCCCTGCTCCACTTGTCCACATGTCCGTGGTTAAGTGGACATTGGGTACAACTGCATTTTTTAGGACACTGGTGAGTCTTTTTCTGACGTCCGTGTACATTCTCGGTATCGCCTGCCTAGAGAAGTGGAACCTAGATGGTATTTGGTAACGGGGGCACACTGCCTCAATAAATTGTCTAGTTCCCTGTGAACTAACGGCGGATACCGGACGCACGTCTAACACCAACATAGTTGTCAAGGACTCAGTTATCCGCTTTGCAGTAGGATGACTGCTGTGATATTTCATCTTCCTCGCAAAGGACTGTTGAACAGTCAATTGCTTACTGGAAGTAGTACAAGTGGGCTTACGACTTCCCCTCTGGGATGACCATCGACTCCCAGCGGCAACAACAGCAGCGCCAGCAGCAGTAGGCGTTACACGCAAGGATGCATCGGAGGAATCCCAGGCAGGAGAGGACTCGTCAGAATTGCCAGTGACATGGCCTGCAGGACTATTGGCATTCCTGGGGAAGGAGGAAATTGACACTGAGGGAGTTGGTGGGGTGGTTTGCGTGAGCTTGGTTACAAGAGGAAGGGATTTACTGGTCAGTGGACTGCTTCCGCTGTCACCCAAAGTTTTTGAACTTGTCACTGACTTATTATGAATGCGCTGCAGGTGACGTATAAGGGAGGATGTTCCGAGGTGGTTAACGTCCTTACCCCTACTTATTACAGCTTGACAAAGGGAACACACGGCTTGACACCTGTTGTCCGCATTTCTGGTGAAATACCTCCACACCGAAGAGCTGATTTTTTTGGTATTTTCACCTGGCATGTCAACGGCCATATTCCTCCCACGGACAACAGGTGTCTCCCCGGGTGCCTGACTTAAACAAACCACCTCACCATCAGAATCCTCCTGGTCAATTTCCTCCCCAGCGCCAGCAACACCCATATCCTCCTCATCCTGGTGTACTTCAACACTGACATCTTCAATCTGACTATCAGGAACTGGACTGCGGGTGCTCCTTCCAGCACTTGCAGGGGGCGTGCAAATGGTGGAAGGCGCATGCTCTTCACGTCCAGTGTTGGGAAGGTCAGGCATCGCAACCGACACAATTGGACTCTCCTTGTGGATTTGGGATTTCAAAGAACGCACAGTTCTTTGCGGTGCTTTTGCCAGCTTGAGTCTTTTCAGTTTTCTAGCGAGAGGCTGAGTGCTTCCATCCTCATGTGAAGCTGAACCACTAGCCATGAACATAGGCCAGGGCCTCAGCCGTTCCTTGCCACTCCGTGTGGTAAATGGCATATTGGCAAGTTTACGCTTCTCCTCCGACAATTTTATTTTAGGTTTTGGAGTCCTTTTTTTACTGATATTTGGTGTTTTGGTTTTGACATGCTCTGTACTATGCCATTGGGCATCGGCCTTGGCAGACGACGTTGCTGGCATTTCATCGTCTCGGCCATGACTAGTGGCAGCAGCTTCAGCACGAGGTGGAAGTGGATCTTGATCTTTCCCTAATTTTGGAACCTCAACATTTTTGTTCTCCATATTTTAATAGGCACAACTAAAAGGCACCTCAGGTAAACAATGGAGATGGATGGATTGGATACTAGTATACAATTATGGACGGGCTGCCGAGTGCCGACACAGAGGTAGCCACAGCCGTGAACTACCGCACTGTACTGTGTCTGCTGCTAATATATAGACTGGTTGATAAAGAGATAGTATACTCGTAACTAGTATGTATGTATAAAGAAAGAAAAAAAAAACCACGGTTAGGTGGTATATACAATTATGGACGGGCTGCCGAGTGCCAACACAGAGGTAGCCACAGCCGTGAACTACCGCACTGTACTGTGTCTGCTGCTAATATATAGACTGGTTGATAAAGAGATAGTATACTCGTAACTAGTATGTATGTATAAAGAAAGAAAAAAAAACCACGGTTAGGTGGTATATACAATTATGGACGGGCTGCCGAGTGCCGACACAGAGGTAGCCACAGCCGTGAACTACCGCACTGTACTGTGTCTGCTGCTAATATATAGACTGGTTGATAAAGAGATAGTATACTCGTAACTAGTATGTATGTATAAAGAAAGAAAAAAAAACCACGGTTAGGTGGTATATACAATTATGGACGGGCTGCCGAGTGCCGACACAGAGGTAGCCACAGCCGTGAACTACCGCACTGTACTGTGTCTGCTGCTAATATATAGACTGGTTGATAAAGAGATAGTATACTCGTAACTAGTATGTATGTATAAAGAAAGAAAAAAAAACCACGGTTAGGTGGTATATACAATTATGGACGGGCTGCCGAGTGCCGACACAGAGGTAGCCACAGCCGTGAACTACCGCACTGTACTGTGTCTGCTGCTAATATATAGACTGGTTGATAAAGAGATAGTATACTCGTAACTAGTATGTATGTATAAAGAAAGAAAAAAAAACCACGGTTAGGTGGTATATACAATTATGGACGGGCTGCCGAGTGCCGACACAGAGGTAGCCACAGCCGTGAACTACCGCACTGTACTGTGTCTGCTGCTAATATAGACTGGTTGATAAAGAGATAGTATACTACTAATATTATATACTGGTGGTCAGGTCACTGGTCACTAGTCACACTGGCAGTGGCACTCCTGCAGCAAAAGTGTGCACTGTTTAATTTTAATATAATATTATGTACTCCTGGCTCCTGCTATAACCTATAACTGGCACTGCAGTAGTGCTCCCCAGTCTCCCCCACAATTATAAGCTGTGTGAGCTGAGCAGTCAGACAGATATATAATATATATATAGATGATGCAGCACACTGGCCTGAGCCTGAGCAGTGCACACAGATATGGTATGTGACTGACTGAGTCACTGTGTGTATCGCTTTTTTCAGGCAGAGAACGGATATATTAAATAAACTGCACTGTGTGTCTGGTGGTCACTCACTATATAATATATTATGTACTCCTGGCTCCTGCTATAACCTATAACTGGCACTGCAGTAGTGCTCCCCAGTCTCCCCCACAATTATAAGCTGTGTGAGCTGAGCAGTCAGACAGATATATATAATATTATATATAGATAATAGATGATGCAGCACACTGGCCTGAGCCTGAGCAGTGCACACAGATATGGTATGTGACTGAGTCACTGTGTGCTGTGTATCGCTTTTTTCAGGCAGAGAACGGATTATAAATAAAAGTGGTGGTCACTGGTCACTATCAGCAAAACTCTGCACTGTACACTACTGAGTACTCCTAATGCTCCCCAAAATTAGTAAATCAAGTGTCTCTCTAATCTATTCTAATTCTAAACGGAGAGGACGCCAGCCACGTCCTCTCCCTATCAATCTCAATGCACGTGTGAAAATGGCGGCGACGCGCGGCTCCTTATATAGAATCCGAGTCTCGCGATAGAATCCGAGCCTCGCGAGAATCCGACAGCGTCATAATGACGTTCGGGCGCGCTCGGGTTAACCGAGCAAGGCGGGAAGATCCGAGTCGCTCGGACCCGTGAAAAAAAACATGAAGTTCGGGCGGGTTCGGATTCAGAGAAACCGAACCCGCTCATCTCTAATGAAAACCCCTGGCAACGTGCATGGAACCAAGAGCATGAAACCCCTGGCAACGAGCAGGTAATTTAAAAGTAATTAGAAGCCTTACTGTAGAGCTTAATGTGTAATGGGGATTGCGGTGTGTGTCATAATGTATCACGGAAATTGCAGTGTGTGTCATAATGTGTCACAGGCATTACGGTGTGTGGTATACTATATCACGGGCATTGTGGTATAATGTCTCAGGGGCATTGCAGTGTGTGGCATAATGTACTGTATAACAGGCATTGCGGTATGTGGCATAAGGTATAATGGGCATTGCGGTATGTGTCACAGGCATTACGGTGTGTGGTATACTATATCACGGGCATTGTGGTATAATGTCTCAGGGGCATTGCAGTGTGTGGCATAATGTACTGTATAACAGGCATTGCGGTATGTGGCATAAGGTATAACGGGCATTGCGGTATGTGTCACAGGCATTATGGTGTGTGGTATACTATATCACAGGCATTGTGGCAGTGACGTGCGGTGGGGTCATTGTCTGGGGAGGCACACATGGGAGTGGAAAAGGGGGGTTTATGCACTTGACATGAAGCAGTGCTGTGCAAAAATGCAAGTGTGAATTTGGCTATATTACTTTATTTATGGAGTCACAGAGATGTGTCCGCTGCTGGAGAATGTTAAATTTAGTTGGCATGCGGCAGGTATGGGGAGACAGCGTTGCTGTGCGGCTGACATGCCGGGGAGAAAGGGACCACTCACCCCTGCATTAATGATCGTCAACCCATTCCCGTAGAGTCCCTGCTGGATAAAACAGAGGTCCTGGGCCAAAATGCTGTGCATTGTAGTACTGTATGATGTGGTGCTGAGGCTCGAGAATACATTGAATGCAGGGAGAGAGAGAGCCAGGGCGTAGCACTGGCAGTGACAGTCAGATACAGTCACAGCTCAGGGCTAGTTCCGCTGTCCAATGACTTTCCTCCCCTATTCCCTCTCACCTGGGTCCTGTGTGCAGAGAGCCGCCAGCGGGAGAGTGTAGCTGGCGCCGGCGCTGCAGAGGCTGCTTCCTGAGAGGAGGAGAGCGCCTGCCGCCGCCGCACAGTGTACTCCCAGCTCCGGCTTACCACAGCCTCCACCTCCGGGCGAGGAGAGCGCCGGCCGCCGCTGATTGCTATTGCACTTGGCTCTCCGGACTCCCTGCCGCTGCCAGCGGCTGGGTAACGGAGAGCTCCGGGCACGGGCGGATCCTGTCACGAAGGCAGCAGCGGCTCACATCATCACCACCAGCAGGGGAGGAATCAGGGGGAATTAACCTTGTATGGGTGAGTGGACCAGCAGATCCAGCACTGGATCCGCTGTCCAATCACATTTGCCTCGCTGGCCGGGAAAGCCCGTCCCTGTCAACGAGGCACATGTATAAGTGCCACTTTCATGGCTGTTTTTCAATGGGTATTTACAGCCCAAAGCTTGCCCCCCTCCCCCCCCCCCCCCATCCCCGTTGTCAGCAGGAGGCACTGCTATCAGTGCCTCCCAAACTAATGTAATACCTAAAAATTATCAGAATAATGTAAACATGATACTTATGGCATAATGTATAACGGGAATTGTGATGTGTCTGTGTCATAATGTGTCACAGGCATGACGGTGTGTGGTGTACTGTATCACAGGCATTGTATGTGTTATAATGTCTCAGGGGCATTGCAGTGTGTAGCATAATGTATAACGGGCATTTGCGATGTGGGGCATAATGTGTCACAGGCATTACGGTGTGTGGCATAATGTGTTAGGGGCATTACAGTGTGTGGCATATTGGCCCTCATTCCGAGTTGTTCGCTCGGTAAAAATCTTCGCATCGCAGCGATTTTCCGCTTAATGCGCATGCGCAATGTCCGCACTGCGACTGCGCAAAGTAAATTTGCTATGCAGTTAGGATTTTTACTCACGGCTTTTTCATTGTTCTGGCGATCGTAATGTGATTGACAGGAAATGGGTGTTACTGGGCGGAAACAGGCCGTTTTATGGGCGTGTGGGAAAAAACGCTACCGTTTCCGGAAAAAACGCAGGAGTGGCTGGAGGAACGGGGGAGTGTCTGGGCGAACGCTGGGTGTGTTTGTGACGTCAAACCAGGAACGACAAGCACTGAAATGATCGCAGATGCCGAGTAAGTCTGAAGCTACTCAGAAACTGCTACGAGGTGTGTAATCGCAATATTGCGAATACATCGTTCGCAATTTTAAGATGCTAAGATTCACTCCCAGTAGGCGGCGGCTTAGCATGAGCAAATCTGCTAAAATTCACTTGCGAGCGAACAACTCGGAATGAGGGCCCTTGTGTAATGGCCATTATTGTGTGTGGCATAATGTCTCTAAGTGCCATTGCAGTATGTGGCATAATGTATACTGAGCATTACTATAAGGAGGAAAAATGAGAAATGTAAGGGGAATGAATCAGGATTATTTTTTTTCCTGTGGTGTCCAACGTCAGGTTGCAAAACTGGGGTATAAGGTAGTCTTTTCCTGCAATGCCACGCCCCTTTATGCAAAGCCACATCCATTTCAGCAAGGCCACGCAACTTTTTGCGATAACTTTTCTAATAGCAGTTGTGTGGGGGGGGGGAGATGAAGCAGGATAGTGTTTTGGCTTGAGGAGAAAAATTTCTAGTTACGCCACAGATATATATATATATATATATATATATATATATATATATATCTCACATCAAACAAGCAGCGGCACTCGGAGGCTTTATCATGGTGAAAAATCAAGTGTGAAATTTAATCCATATCACAGCAAGGCCAAAGTTTCGGGGCTTGTTAACCCCTTTGTCAAGGTGAGTTAACAAAGGGGTTAACAAGCCCCGAAACGTTGGCCTTGCTGTGATATGGATTAAATTTCACACTTGATTTTTCACCATGATAAAGCCTCCGAGTGCCGCTGCTTGTTTGATGTGAGATATATATGCAATATTTCCAGAGGGCACCGGAGCTAAGCAACGCTGAAGGGTGAGTGCCGGTCCAACAAACAGTATATATATATATATATATATATATGCGAAAGCCCTCACTCACTAACTCATTACTGATTCGTTGGAGTTTAACATAGATATTCTGTAGGTGGGTAATAGGAAACCCACGTAATTACAATTTTAATAAACCTCCCCTAAGGAGATGAACAGGGGGTTGACATAATGACGTCATTACCGATGTGTGGCTTGCGTTGGATGAACGATAACGCCCAAACAGACAATCAAATCAAAATTTGTATTGCACCTCCGGTGTGTAGAATTTAATAAACTACAAAAATGTTCCTGTCACTTTTTACCGTATCTGCTATGGGTGCTCCTTGGGTAACGCCAAGAACCATGGATTAATATTTACTTACATTAAGACGTCTCAAATTTACATCTCTATAGATTAACCAAATTTCTCTTACGTCTTAGAGGATGCTGGGGTCCACATTAGTACCATGGGGTATAGATGGGTCCACTAGGAGCCATTGGCACTTTAAGAGCTTGAGAGTGTGGGCTGCTCCTCCCTCTACCCCTCCTACCAGACCCAGTTTAGAAAATATGCCAGTCACAGCTAGGGGAGCTCTCCAGAGTTTCTCTAGTAAAGTTATTTTTTAGAGTTTATTATTTTACAGGGAGGTTGCTGGCAACAGCCTCCCTGCTCCAAGGGACTAAGGGGAGATGTAGTGTCCGCCCTGCGGGGTCTGAACCACTATCTCCACTTACAGGACACTGAGCTCCTGAGGGGATCGAACGTTCCCCGCCACAGGGGATCACTCACCCCGGCAGCATGCTGCCACCCCCTCACAGAGCCAGAAGATCAGAAGATGGCGAGATATGGCGGCACAAAGGTAGGAGCGCAGCACTGAGCGTCTGCACTCCGGGAAGGCTCAGCGGCACACAGTGTTGGCGCTATGAGGGGCGTCCTGAGCCAGCGTCTTAATACCCTACACTGGTCACGGACGCTAACCGGAGACTGAATCCCCAGGCTAGCGTCAGAATCTGCGGTACACAGACGCTAACTGGAGTCTGAATCCCTCGGCTAGCGACAGAATCCTCAGGCTAGTATAAAGAATTTGTGCGAGAAGACGCACCATCTTCAGGAGGCGGAGCTTCTCCACTCGGTGTCATATGCTGCTGAAGTGGTTTCCCCTCAGGAGGAATCCATTTCATGTACACGGAAATGTAATCACGGTGCTGAGCCAGCGTCTAAATACCCTAACTGGTCACAGTCGCTAACCGGAGACTGAATCCCCAGGCTAGCGACAGAATCTTCAGTACACAGACGCTAACAGGAGACTGTATCCCCAGGCTAGCGACAGAATCCTCAGTACACATATACGCTAACCGGGGACTAAATTCCCCGGCTAGAGACAAATTCCTCAGGCCAGTATATACTGTATTAGGTGCGCGGGAAGACGCGCCTTCTTCAGAGAGCGGGGCTTCTTCTCAGCGCGGTCCCAGCAGAGTTCAGCGCCATTTTCCTATCTGCACCACAGACTGCAGATAGTGATGGGGACGTGCTGGGGGGGGGGGGGGGGCGGCACCCCTTGCAGGGGGTGCAGCTCATGTTTGAGGCCATTAGAGATATGTTAAATATTGCTAACATGTCGCCTGAGCAGGTTGAGGAGGCTTACTTCACTGACAATAAGAAAGCCTCGGTAACCTTCCCTGCGTCTAAAGTATTAAACGCTATTTGAAAAATCCTGAGTGTAAGGATTCCAGATCCCCAAAAGGGTTCTGGTTACTTTCCCCTTCCCTGAGAAGGATAGAAAGAATTGGGAAAAATCCACCCATAGTTGATGCATCTGTGTCCAAACTGTCAAAGAGAGGGTGGTTTTACCTGTCCTGGGATCTGCCGCGTTAAAAGAACTGGCTGATCACAAGATCGACACTACGCTCAGATGCATATACACGGTTTCGGGGGCAATACTACGGCCTTCTATTGCTTGGGCATGGATCTCTAAAGCTACAGTAAAGTGGTCTGGCATGTTACTTGAAAAATTGGTTACAATGGAAAAAGTAACGTTGAATTGTTCTTACGTAACATACAGAATTCTGCGGGATTTACGGTGGAATCCATGAAAGACCTGGGTTCGATGGCTGCAGGAATATCCTCCATGTCAACTAATAGAGTACTCTGACTGCGCCAATGGTCTGCCGACATGGAATCCAGGAGAGGTGTGGAAACCCTACCCTACACAGGTCAGGCTCTCTTTGGGGAAGCGTTGGATGCGTGGATTTCCACGGCTACAGCGGGTATGTCTCTGTTTCTTCTCTCAGCTGCATCTGCCACGAAGAAACCCTTTTCTTCAGCTGCATCACAATCATTTCGGACTGCCAAGCCAAATAAGGCCAAACCGTCCAACACCTTCTTTAGAGGAGGTCGGCCAAAATCCAAGAAACCTGCTGCTACCGGTTTCCAGGAACAGAAACCTGCTTCAGATACGCCAAGGTCCTCAGCATGACGGTGGACCGCGTGGTCTGGAAGTGGGGCCTGTGGGGACGAGACTCAGACATTTCAGTCACGTCTGGGTGTCGTCCGGCATGGATCCCTGGGTGCAAGATATGGTGTCCTAGGGGCTGGAATTTCAAGATCTCCCTCCTCACCGGTTCTTCGAATCTGGCTTGTCAGCTTAGCTGGCAGACAGGGCTATCCTATGGGAAGCCATCCAGAAGTTGGTGGAGGCACAGGTTATTGTACCAGTCCCACCCCATATGCAAGACACAGGTTACTATTCAAACCTTTTTGTGGTACCGAAACCAGATGGTTCGGTCAGACCCATTCTGAACTTAATACCGCTAAACCCCTTCCTGAGGGAGTTCAAGTTCAAAATAGAGTCTCTAAGGGTGGTGATATCAGGTCTGGAGGAGGGGAAATTCCTGGTATCCCTGGATATCAAGGATGTGTACCTCCACATTTCGATTTGGCCGCCGCATCAAGCTTATCTCCGAGGTCCTGCCATTCGGTCTCTCCACAGCACCAAGGGTATTTACCAAGGTGATGGCGGGGATGATGGTTCTCCTCCTCAGACAGGGGGTGAACATACTTTCATATCTGGATGATCTGCTGATAAAGGAATCGTCCAAGGAGAAACTGTTATAGTCCATTGTTCTCAATCTACTCAGAGAACACGGTTGGATCCTGAATCTTTCAAAATCATGTCTGGAACCAACCAGGAGGCTGTCCTTTCTGGGAATGATCCTCGACACAGAAGTGCAGAGGGTGTTTTTTCCAGGGGAAAAAAGTGTTGGTGATACAAACAACGGTCTGGGATGTCCTGAAGCCAGCCCGGGTGTCGGTTCATCAGTACATTCACCTTCTGGGAAAGATGGTGGTCTTTTACGAAGCGCTGCAGTACGGGAGGTTTCCTGCTCTGTCCTTCCAACTGGATCTCCTGAACAAGGGTCGGGATCCCATCTACACATGCACCAGAGAATACGTCTGTCGCCAAGGGCCAGGATTTCACTCCTCTGGTGGCTGCAATTACCTCACCTTCTGGAGGGCCGCATGTTCGGGATTCAGGACTGGATCCTTCTAACCACGGATGCAAGTCTCCGAGGCTGGGGCGTAGTCACTCAAGGGGAAGCATCCAAGGAAGGTGGTCAAGTCTGGAAGCCGGCCTGCCAATAAGCATTCTGGAACTATGAGCCGTATACAACGGTCTTCTCCAAGCGGCCCCTCTTCTGAGAAATCAGGCCATTCAAGTGCAGTCGGACAATGTAACGACAGGGGCTTACATAAACCGACAGGGCGGAACGAAGAGCAGAGCTGCAATGTCTGAGGTAACAAGAATCATCCTCTGGGCAGAAAAACGCGCGTTGGCGCTGTCAGCAATCTTCATTCCGGGCGTAGACAACTGGGAAGCGGACTTCCTCAGCAGACACAATCTCCATCCAGGGGAGTGGGGTCTCCATCCAGAGGTGTTTCAAGGAGGTAACAGATCTTTGGGACATACCCCAAATCGATATGATGGCCTCTCGTCTCAACAAGAAGCTTCAGCGGTATTGTTCCAGGTCGAGGGACCCGCAAGCAGTGGCGGTAGACGCCCTAGTGACTCCGTGGGTGTTCCAGTCGGTGTTCGTGTTTCCTCCACTCCCACTCATCCCAAGAGTTCTCAAACTCATATGGAGAAAAAGGGTTCAGGCAATCCTCATCGCTCCGGACTGGCCGAGAAGGGCTTGGTATGCGGATCTTCTGGATCTACTGGTAGAAGAGCCGAGGCCTCTGCCTCTTCGGGAGGCTCTGCTGCAGCAGGGGCCGTTTGTCTATCAAGACTTACCGCGGCTACGTTTGACGGCATGGAGGTTGAACGCCAGATACTAGCTCGGAAGGGCATTCCGAACAAGGTTATTCCTACCCTGATACAGGCTAGGAAAGGAGTAACGTCTAAACATTACCATCTTATTTGGAAAAAATATGTATCTTGGTGTGAGTCCAAGAAGTTTCCTACGGTGGAGTTTCAACTGGGACGTTTTCTCCTCTTCCTGCAAGCAGGTGTGGATATGGGCCTGAGATTAGGATCCGTAAAGGTCCAGATTTCGGCCCTATCCATTTTCTTCCAGAAACAGTTGGCTGCCCTCCCTGAGGTTCAGACTTTTTTGAAGGGAGTTCTGCACATCCAACCTCCCTTTGTTCCGCCTACAGCGCCCTGGGATCTTAATGCAGTGTTGCAGTTCCATCAGTCGGACTGGTTTGAGCCTCTAGAGGAGGTTGAGGTCAAGTTTCTCACGTGGAAGGCTGTCACTTGTTGGCCTTAGCTTCTGCTAGACGTGTGTCGGAGCTGGGGGCTTTGTCATGTAAAAGCCCCATACTTGATCTTCCATGAAGATAGAGCTGAGCTTCGGACGCATCAGCAGTTTCTTCCGAAGGTTGTGTCGGCATTTCATATCAACCAACCTATTGTGGTGCCAGTTGCGACTGACTCCTCAATTTCATCTAAGTCCTTAGATGTTGTAAGGGCTCTAAAAATCTATGTGAGGAGGACTGCTTGTCACAGAAAATCAGAATCTCTGTTTGTCCTGTATGATCCTAAGAAAATTGGGTGTCCTGCTTCTAAGCAGACGATCTCTCGCTGGATCAGGTTCACTATCCAGCATGTGTATTCTACGGCAGGCTTGCCATTCCTATGTCTGTTAAGGCCCACTCTACTCGTAAGATGGGTTCTTCCTGGGCGGCTGCCTGGGGTGTCTCGGCTTTGCAACTCTGCCGAGCAGCTACTTGGTCGGGGTCGAACACGTTCGCAAAGTTCTACAAGTTCGATACTTTGGCCTCTGAGGACCTTAAGTCAATTGGTTTTGCAGGAGCCTCCACGCTCTCCCTCCCATTTTGGGAGCTTTGGTACATCCCCATGGTACTAATGTGGACCCCAGCATCCTCTAGGACGTAAGAGAAAATAGGATTTTAATTACCTACCGGTAAATCCTTTTATCGTAGTCTGTAGAGGATGCTGGGCACCCGCCCAGCGCTTCATTATCATGCAGTGGTTATTTAATTCAGTACTGCTTAGTTTTGGGTAAGTACTGTTTTTGTTACTTGGTAAGTAATCCTGCTCAGCCGTTGCTGATGTTTCAAGCTAGTTAGCTTGGGTTGCCTTGTTTGTGAGCTGGTGTGAATCTCGCCACTATCTGTGTAATCCTTCTCTCGAAGATGTCTGTCTCCTCGGGCCGTTTCTAGACTGGGTCTGGTAGGAGGGGCATAGAGGGAGGAGCCAGCCCACACTCTCAAACTCTTAAAGTGCCAATGGCTCCTGGTGGACCCGTCTATACCCCATGGTACTAATGTGGACCCCAGCATCCTCTACGGACTACGAGAAAAGGATTTACCGGTAGGTAATTAAAATCCTATTTTTTTAACACTCATTTCTATTTACAACCTTGAAAATCAGAAACTCCCAAGCGAAGAATGGGTAGAACAACTAATTGTTAATAATATTCAGCCAAGTATGAGTTTCCTTACAGCTCTAGGCAGCACATATGAATGGGGTGGATTGGCCATAGGGCTCACCAGGAAGATTCCTGGTAGGCCAACGTGTCTGTGGGCCTGTTTTGTGTGTTGTCATATGGCCACACCCCATAAATGACAGGCAGCCCACCGCACTAGGGGCCTAATTCAATCCTGATCGCAGCAGCAAAATTTGTTCTCTAATGGGCAAAACCATTTGCACTGCAGGGGGGCAGATATAACGGGTTGCATTTGATATGCCGGCTGTCGGGATCCCGGCACTCAACATACCGGCGCCGGAATCCCAACAGCCAGCATAGCGACAACTATTTTCCCTCTTGGGGTGTCCACGACACCTCTGGAGGGAGAATGAATAGCGTAGCACGCCACCGTGCCCACAAGGGGCTCTTTTGTGCTCGCCCCGCTGCCGGTATATGGGCGGCCAGGATCCCGAGCGCCTGCATACCGTAGTAGACCCGATATAACATATGCAGAGAGAGTTAGATTTGGGTGGGTTATTTTGTTTCTGTGCAGGGTAAATACTGGTTGCTTTATTTTTACACTGCACTTTAGATTTCAGTTTGAACACACCCCACCCAAATCTAAATCTCTCTGCACATGTTATATCTGCCCCACCTGCAGTGCACATGGGGGGTAATTCTGAGATGATCGCAGCAGCAAGTTTGTTAGCAATTGGGCAAAAACTATGGCCCTCATTCCGAGTTGTTCGCTCGGTAAAAATCTTCGCATCGCAGCGATTTTCCGCTTAATGCGCATGCGCAATGTCCGCACTGCGACTGCGCAAAGTAAATTTGCTATGCAGTTAGGATTTTTACTCACGGCTTTTTCATCGTTCTGGCGATCGTAATGTGATTGACAGGAAATGGGTGTTACTGGGCGGAAACAGGCCGTTTTATGGGCGTGCGGGAAAAAACGCTACCGTTTCCGGAAAAAACGCAGGAGTGGCTGGAGAAACGGGGGAGTGTCTGGGCGAACGCTGGGTGTGTTTGTGACGTCAAACCAGGAACGACAAGCACTGAAATGATCGCAGATGCCGAGTAAGTCTGAAGCTACTCAGAAACTGCTACGAGGTGTGTAATCGCAATATTGCGAATACATCGTTCGCAATTTTAAGATGCTAAGATTCACTCCCAGTAGGCGGCGGCTTAGCATGAGCAAATCTGCTAAAATTCACTTGCGAGCGAACAACTCGGAATGAGGGCCCATGTGCACTGCAGGGGAGGCAGATATAACATGTGCACAGAGAGTTAGATTTGGGTGGGTTATTTTGCTTCTGTGCAGGGTAAATACTGGCTGCTTTATTTTTACACTACAATTTAGATTGCAGATTGAACACACCCCACCCAAATCTAACTCTCTCTGCACGTTATATCTGCCCCCCCCCCCCTTGCAGTGCACATGGTTTCGCCCAGTTGCTAACAAATTTGCTGCTGCGATCAACTCAGGATTAGGCCCATGGTTTTGCCCATTAGAGAACAATTTTGCTGCTGCGATCAGGTCTGAATTAGGCCATCAGTACACTGCATTGTACCGATTCATTCTGTTATTCCATCTCTGCAGTAAAGCAATTCTGCCATCCAGTGATGTTGCCACAAGTACACGGTAGTGCCATTACTAAACATTTTAGCGCTGTGTGCATGAAAGAGCATCGGCAGCCCTCTATATTTGAAATAGGGCCTGTTCGCGCCGTAGACGTGCAACAAAAATATAGGGGCGTGGCTTCATGGGGAAGGGGCATTGGCATAAAATAATACCAATTCATATTGCGCTGCACAGTAGTCACCATTATTCAAATTGCGCCGCACAATAGCGCCACTTACACAGAATACACCAGGTAGAGCCCCTGTCACACATTACGCCAGGTAGAGCATCTATCACACATTACGCCAGGTAGAGCCCCATTTTACACATTACGGCAGGTAGAGTCCCCTTTTACACATTACGGCAGGTAGAGCCCCCTTTTACACATTACGGCAGGCAGAGCTTCTTTTATACATTATGTCAGATAGAGTCCCCTTTTACACATTACGGCAGGTAGAGTCCCCTTTTACACATTACGTCAGGTAGAGTCCCCTTTTACACATTACGGCAGGTAGATTCCTCTTTTACACATTACAGCAGGTAAAGTCACCTTTTACACAGTACGGCAAGTAGAGTCCCCTTTTACACATTACAGCTGGTAGAGTCCCCTTTTACACAGTACGGCAAGTAGAGTCTCCTTCTGCCACTCCCCTTCAACAAAACCTGCACTGGCTCCCATTCCCCCACAGAATCCTCTTCAAACTCCTCACCCTCACTTACAAGGCCCTTTCTAATTCCACTGCACCATACATATGAAAGCTCATCTCCCTACATACTTCCGCCCGCCCACTGCGGTTGGCCAATGACCGTCGCCTCTCGACTACCTTGGTCACTACATCTCATGAACGAATCCAAGGTTTTGCCCGTGCTGCCCCGCTTCACTAGAACAAGCTCCCTTGCTCTATTAGACTCTCCACGGCCTTGTAAAGCTTCAAACGGGCACTGAAAGCTCACCTGTTCCTCAAAGCCTACCCTTCCTACAGTCTTGAAACTGCTCTCTCATCCTCATGCATTGGCTGTCTCTGCCTCACTTACTTCCTAACACCAGGCCACCTTCCGCTTGCTTGTACCTCATGTCACCTGTCTGTCTCCCTCTTCCCCTAGATTGTAAGCTCCTTGGAGCAGGACCTCTTCCATCCTGTTCTCACAGCCCTCTTCTCCTGCACTTCAATTACAGCTCTTTCCTACTCAGTGACTGTCTATACCTGCAATTCCTCTTGCTCGTGACTGTTAATCTCTTCCAATGGCTGCCCACCCCCAGTAGTATGCTGATTACTTCTTTGCTTCCTGACATCTCTGCTTTATTGTGTACTGAGGTGCTAATTGTTACCCGTGCTCTGTTTTTATTTTTTTGTGATGTTAATTTCTGTATACTGTCACAACTGAGGGCTGAGGCTGACCGAGGGAAGCCTCAGGCGTAGGGGCGGATGTGTATTTGAATTGGGATGGTTGAATAGGGTTCTTAGACATGCAGAGGATTAGGCACCAAAGCCCGAAGGCATGACGAAGACAACGTGGTAAAATAAAGTCTGTTTATTAAACACACAGTTCGTATACACCTAGGCAGTTCAGGTAATTCAACAGTAGATTGTGCAATGAAAACAACAGTACAGTTCCTTTAGCGCAGTGGTAGAAAGATACTGTGGCAATATAGAATGAGTTGGTAATAAAGTCTCTGCTAGACCCGGAGATGTGATGTCCGTTGGCCACAGCTAACCACTGTAGAGGGGAACGAGCAGGTACTGACCAGCAGATGATACTTTGAAAGCCGGAGTTGTAATAGATGCGCAGAGGTTGAGAAGAACACAGGAAAACTGCCGAAGGTGGAACCGGTCCAGACAGGTGTAGCGGAACTCACTGATGATGTTAGAGTTCGATGGTGAGCACCGATGGTGAACTGTGGTTCGATGTTGAGAAACAGCTGACAGATGGAACGATGCTGGAACACCATAGGGAATGGTTAGCGATACTGGAACACCGCTGTGAGTTGGAGAAGATGCAGGAACACCGCTGAGAGCTGAAGTGACACAGGAACACCGCTGGAAGCGATACTGGGAAGCCACTGAAAGCTGGAAGTCGGTGAAGAATCACTGTAGCTTGCGGGGAGCAATGGAGATACACCAATGATAATTAGGAGTAGTGATGTGCACCGGACATTTTTCGGGTTTTGTGTTTTGGTTTTGGATTCGGTTCCGCGGCCGTGTTTTGGATTCGGACGCGTTTTGGCAAAACCTCACCGAAATTTTTTTGTCGGATTCGGGTGTTTTTTTCAAAAAACCCTAAAAAAACAGCTTAAATCATAGCATTTGGGGGTCATTTTGATCCCATAGTATTATTTACCTCAATAACCATAATTTCCACTCATTTCCAGTCTATTCTGAACACCTCACACCTCACAATATTATTTTTAGTCCTAAAATTTGCACCGAGGTCGCTGGATGGCTAAGCTAAGCGACACAAGTGGCCGACACAAACACCTGGCCCATCTAGGAGTGGCACTGCCTTGTCAGGCAGGTTGGCACTTCAAAAAAATTGTCCCCAAACAGCACATGATGCAAAGAAAAAAAGAGGCGCACCAAGGTCGCTGTGTGACTAAGCTAAGCGACACAAGTGGCCGACACAAACACCTGGCCCATCTAGGAGTGGCACTGCAGTGTCAGGCAGGATGGCACTTCAAAAAAATAGTCCCCAAACAGCACATGATGCAAAGAAAAAAAGAGGCGCACCAAGGTCGCTGTGTGACTAAGCTAAGCGACACAAGTGGACGACACAAACACCTGGCCCATCTAGGAGTGGCACTGCAGTGTCAGGCAGGATGGCACTTCAAAAAAATTGTCCCCAAACAGCACATGATGCAAAGAAAAAAAGAGGCGCACCAAGGTCGCTGTATATATACTGGTGGTCACTGTCAGCAAACTGCAAAACTAAAATGCACCACAGGTATAGAATGTAGATGGATAGTATACTTGACGACACAGAGGTAGGTACAGCAGTGGCCTTCCGTACCGTACTGCTATATATACTGGTGGTCACTGTGTCAGCAAACTGTACAACTGAAATGCACCACAGGCATAGAATGTAGATGGATAGTATACTTGACGACACAGAGGTAGGTACAGCAGTGGCCTTCCGTACCGTACTGCTATATATACTGGTGGTCACTGTGTCAGCAAACTGCACAACTGAAATGCACCACAGGTATAGAATCTAGATGGATAGTATACTTGACGACACAGAGGTAGGTACAGCAGTGGCCTTCCATACCGTACTGCTATATATACTGGTGGTCACTGTGTCAGCAAACTGCAAAACTAAAATGCACCACAGGTATAGAATGTAGATGGATAGTATACTTGACGACACAGAGGTAGGTACAGCAGTGGCCTTCCGTACCATACTGCTATATATACTGGTGGTCACTGTCAGCAAACTGCAAAACTAAAATGCACCACAGGTATAGAATGTAGATGGATAGTATACTTGAAGACACAGAGGTAGGTAGAGCAGTGGCCTACTGTACCGTACTGCTATATATTATATACTGGTGGTCAGCAAACTGTGCAAAACTGAAATGCACCACAGGTATGGATGGATAGTATACTTGACGACACAGAGGTAGGTAGAGCAGTGGCCTACTGTACCGTACTGCTATATATTATATACTGGTGGTCAGCAAACTGTGCACAACTTAAATGCACCACAGGTATGGATGGATAGTATACTTGACGACACAGAGGTAGGTACAGCAGTGGCCTTCTGTACCGTACTCCTATATATTATATACTGGTGGTCAGCAAAATTATGCACTGTACTCCTACTATATACTACACAATGCAGCACAGATATGGAGTGTTTTTCAGGCAGACAACGTATACTGGTGGTCACTGGTCAGCAAAACTCTGCACTGTACTCCTCCTATATAATATTATTATACTGGTGGTCCCCAGTCCCCACAATAAAGCAGTGTGAGCACAGATATATGCAGCACACTGAGCACAGATATGGAGTGTTTTTCAGGCAGACAACGTATACTGGTGGTCACTGTCAGCAAAACTCTGCACTGTACTCCTCCTATATAATACAGCTGCTCCCCAGTCCCCACAATTAAGCAGTGTGAGCACAGATATATGCAGCACACTGAGCACAGATAAGGAGCGTTTTTTTCAGGCAGAGAACGGATAAAACTGGTGGTCACTGATCAGCAAAACTCTGCACTGTACTCCTCCTATATTAATATAAAGTTGCTCCCCAGTCCCCACAATGATATAAGCAAGCACAAATATTTGCATCAACTCAACAATGAATAAACGGAGAGGACGCCAGCCACGTCCTCTCCCTAACATTTCCAATGCACGAGTGAAAATGGCGGCGACGCGCGGCTGCTTATATAGAATCCGAATCTCGCGAGAATCCGACAGCGGAATGATGACGTTCGGACGCGCTCGGGTTAACCGAGCCATACGGGAGAATCCGAGTATGCCTCGGACCCGTGTAAAATGGGTGAAGTTCGGGGAGGTTCGGTTTCCGAGGAACCGAACCCGCTCATCACTAATTAGGAGTGATGCTGGAACACCGCTGGAAGCTGGAAGCGATACTGGACAACGCTGGAAGCTGGAAGCCGGTGATGAATCACTGCAGATCACAAGGGACAGTGTAGGAACACTGCTGGAGTCAGGCGGCACCGCAGGATGGAAACTGGTGCGGGGTCTCTTTAAGTGGAGCAAGGTCACAGGAGCTGGAATACCTGGAAGCACAAGCTAGAACAACCACAGACAGAAGAGACATGTATCACTGGGAAAGACAACCAAAGCACTGACGATTAGGTAGCCTTGATGCAGTATATTTATACCAGCTGGGAAGCAGGTATTGGCTGAGCAATCAGGCAGAGTCCAGTGCGCAGCGGATAGGCTGTGAAGTAACGTGATGATTCCAAACATCGCTGCGCTCATGTTTGGTTCTGGAAAGAAAGTCTGTTTGAACTAACATGTGGGAATCTGTAGTAATGGCGACGGAGGCCGCGGGGGGCTGGAGACGCCATTCACTATGACAGAAGGAACTTGCTGTGTAGTTGCCATGACAGCGCTGCTGGGATCACTGAGGGGAGACTGAGGCAGTGTTGTACAGCGCGCTGCACACAGACAGCGCAGGTGGAATCCAGGCTTGGAATGCTGGGCCAGTCTCAGGAGACACTTAGAAGGTAAGAAGTGGTGACTAATTACCCAGATCGTGACACATACCCTGTGTTGTTCTACTGTGTGTTCATGTACGGCGCTGCAAAACACTTGTGGTGCCTTATAAATAAATTGTAATAATAATAATAATGTAGTGTAGTGTAGTGTACTGTAGTGTAGTGTAGTGTGTAGGCACTTACTTGATTTCTCCGTTTGCCTGCGCTGCTGCCGGCTGCTGACCCGGAACTCACTCCCTCTGTACACTGCAGGATAAGAGAGGGGAGGGCCGTGGGAGCGCAGCACATGGGGGATTTACTGGCCAGCACTGCCGCTAACTATATGTTGCGACCAGCAGCAGAGGCTCCCACTGGTCAGAGCTTGGCGCTGCGGGATCCAGGCATAGGGGAACGGGAGTGGGAGGCGCGGCCGTCAGCGGGGGGAATATGCAGCTACTCAGGGTGTATGTAGAAGGTACGCCCACAGCAGGGAAGTGCGGTGAGCTAAATGGCTCAGGATTGCATGGTTGTATGCAAACGGGTTGCATGCAGGTGCAGCTAGTCGCAATTGCGATGTAGACGCACATGCGGCCCGTTCGTAAGCTGACAGTGGCCGCATCTGTAGATAGACAGCTACATAATGTGCTGAGAGGGCTTGTGTCTCTGTGACAGAAAGAAGGATGACCGGGCACTGGTCAAAGTATGTTAAAGTTATAAGTGAAAAACCAAAGGTGGGCGCAGGCCCGGCGCTACCCGCTCAGCGAAGGGATGCAAAGCAGGTAGATGCCAGACAGGAGAGGCGCTCTACCTGCCTTGCATCCCCGGGCACCTGCCGCATGTCCCCTGCTGCTGCCGGCTGCTGTGCCTGTCACTGCACGACAGGCAGCTGCGCTGGCAGCTTGTGGCCTTCTCCTCCTCCCTGTGAAGCGGCTGGGGCTGTGTGCAGTGCGGGCTGCGGGTCCCGGAAAGGGGGCGGAGCTACCCGTTATGAGGGGTGGAGCAACACAGCATTGAGGGGGCAGAGCTACACGGCATGGAGGGGGCAGAACTATACGGGACCAGGCTGCTGTACAGGTGGGCGTCAACAGTGGTGGCCTGTCAGACTCGGTAAGAGAAAAATGTGTGTGTATATGGTGGGGGGGTGTATGTGTGTGTGGGGGGAGTGTATGGTGGGTGTTTGTGTGTGTCGGAGTGTGTGTGTGGTGTGTGTGTATGGTGGGTGTGTGTATATGTGTGTGTGGGGAGTGTATGGTGTGTGTGTGTGTGTGTGTGTGTGTGTGTGTGTGTGTGTGTGTGTGTGTGTGTGTGTGTGTGGTGTGTGTGTATATGGTGGGGGTATGTGTGTGTGAGGTGTGTATGTGTGTGCGCATTATAGATGCTACTACTGGGGGGGGCATTACTTATAAGGATGCTACTACTGGTGGGCATTACGTATAAGGATGCTGCTTGTGGCGGGCATTATGGATAAGGATGCTGCTACTGTCGGGCATTATGTATAAGGACGCTACTACTGGCGGGCATTACGGATAAGGACGCTACTACTGGCGGGCATTACGGATAAGGACACTACTACTGGCGGGCATTACGTATAAGGACGCTACTACTGGCGGGCATTACGGATAAGGACGCTACTACTGGCAGGCATTACGGATAAGGACGCTACTACTGGCGGGCATTACGGATAAGGACGCTACTACTGGCGGGCATTACGTATAAGGACGCTACTACTGGCGGGCATTACGGATAAGGACGCTACTACTGGTGGGCATTCCGTATAAGGACGCTACTACTGGCGGGCATTACGGATAAGGACGCTACTAGTGGCGGGCATTACGGATAAGGACGCTACTACTGCCGGGTATTATGTATAATGACGCTGCTATTGGGGTGCATTATGTGAATGAGCAGCACTACTACGTGCGGTGTAATGTGAATAAGATTGTGCTACAGTGTGCGGAAATTCAAATGGGGGTACTATTGTGTGACCACGCCCCTTCCTTGCGAGACTACACCCCTTTTCCTGACACACGTCGAAGGTGCGCGCTGACCTTTTGTGAAGTATGGGAGGGCGCAAATTTATAGTTTGCTGGAGGGCGCCGAACACCCTAGCACCAGCCCTGGGTGGACGATTTATAATTTATAGAAAGAAAATTTCACTCTTTCAATTATAGTCCTATTTGGTGGTGCGACCAGAGCTAGGAAGTACCAGTACTAGCAAAGGGAGAAAAAGAAAGCTCTTGTGTAGGCGCACTCTTTATTAGATCTAGAAAGATTCCTAGGATATATGTAAGAAATTGTGTTAAAACATCTACAGGTTGAGTATCCCTTATCCAAAATGCTTGGGACCAGAGGTATTTTGGATCTTGGATTTTTCCGTATTTTGGAATTGCACACCATAATGCATACCATAATGAGATATCATGGTGATGGGACCTAAATCTAAGCACAGAATGCATCTATGTTTCATATACATCTAATTCATACAGCCTAAAGGTAATTTTAGCCAATATTTTTTATAACTTTGTACATGAAACAAAGTGTGTCTACATTCACACAATTCATTTATATTTCATATACACCTTATACATACAGCCTGAAGGTCATTTAATACAATATTTTTAATAACTTTGTGTATTAAACAAAGTTTGTGTACATTGAGTCATCAAAAAACAAAGGTTTCACTGTCTCACTCTCACTCAAAAAAGTCCGTATTTCGGAATATTCCGTATTTCGGAATATTTGGACATGGGATACTCAACCTCTATTTATTATTCAAGGTTAAGAAATAATATAGTTACCCACATATATGATCCAACAGTGAATGGAAAAGAATTTTTCTGAAAAAAATATTAAAATGTTCTGGTCTGTTAATCACAGGGAGTGATTAGAAGGGTGGGAGACACTTGATTGTCTGACACCTGTTTCTCCTGACCAGTACAGAAATTCTGTATTGATGGGACCAAAAGGAAGTCAAGATAATATTTTGTGTATTTATGAGAGACCATTTAATGGGTCAATACCATACACTTTGCTGGTTAGGCGTCTATCCCTATAGACACGTATGGAATAATTAATAATTATTATCTTCGTGGCCTGGTGATGAATTGATAGCCAACAAAACAGAGATATGAAGGAAGAAAAAGTGGTGATGCTGCTGTTGGTATCACTTTTCTCATAGAGAGAAAATAATTCATACTCTACAAAACCGGGTATTCTCAGGAAGTCTCCTCTCCCGATACTGACCCAGCCCAACGCTGTTTGGCTTCCAAGATCGGACGAGATCGGGCATTAGCAGCATGGTATGATAGTAGAGGAGAATATGTGATTTTTATACCAATGAGAGTGCACCTATATAAGAATTTTAGAGACACATAGATATGCAAGAAGAGAAAAGTATAACATGTGGATCTACTTTCCACGTTAGACATGGCTCAGCGGACACCACTTCAGTGGCGCCGTGTGCCCTGATTCGTGAATGAGAGTCCACGGAAAAATAGTGAAAGTCAGAAAGGAATTTTGCGAAAAACTATATATTTTTTAGGATATTATATACTGATATTAACAGATACAAAGAGATATAGGGGAATAGTATCAACCATTGGGCTAATCCTAAATGATATATAAATCATACGTGATCATATCTGGAGACACTAAGTATAACCATATAACCGTTGCTCAGGATTGGAAAATAGGCACAACCCAAACAAAGGAACAATACTTCTCTGACAAGTTATGTGTAGATATTAGGTACAGACCAGAAGGATAGACAATGGGTAACAGAGAAAATGAAAATGGCAATGTTATCCCTTTATGAAGTGAGCCGAAAAAAATGTCTAAATTAATTTAGAATAGTCACTGTGTCTCACCACAATTGCCCACATTCTGGTGGGATCAGCTCCCTCCAAGAGAAAACAAGGCCTGCATGTTCTGCAAGCGTAGTGGAGGTTTATAACTCTGGGCTTTATGGTTTGCACAGCTGCAACTGGAGAAACAGAGGTCCGGGTTTTCCAGCTCACCTAGAGACAGCAGGAAGTCAGGTGCAGGAGAGAGGTTTAAAACTCAAACATTGCGCTGATGCCTATTAGGGGCCAGTGAGCAGGAATCAGTTTGCAGTGCCAGGGACCATGGACATTGGCAGTGCCGGAGAGCACTGTAGTGGCTACAAGCCACTACAGAGGACTGATGATGAAGCACAAGAAGTGCTAGGACTTTTTATGTTTGTGGTTTTTTTTTATGTTTGTACCTGTGTGACCAGGCCCAAGCCTGAATACACTCTGCACAGTGTCTGCTATCAGTAAAGAATCTGTGTTGTAACCGGAATACCTGCCTGCGAGTCCTTATTTCAAGTACTCGTGTTACAATAGATAGATAGTTATCTCTGTCATCAGGTAGGTGGGTGGGTAAGTCCAGGTACCCCTGAGAGGGAAACATTCAGCAATTTAGGGGCGCCAAAATAAATTATATCTTGGCCCCCCAAACCAAAAAGTTGGACGGATCCAGTCAGTGAATCGGCAGTGCCAGCAGGTTGGGGAATTGGCATATCGCAGCCAGTGGTGTATGGGGTCCCTAAGGGTGCAGGAATGAGAGCACTACATCTTCTTCTACACTCCAGCCCTGCTGCTATTGGCTGCCCACCAGTGCTGCCTGTCCAAGATTGGTGGGCTGCTCCCCTGCTGGACACTTCTGCAAGCAGCATCCCAGTCCCAGCATAATATGACTATGTAAATATGTGAAAGAGTATGGGGAAGGGCAGGGCTACCATCGGGCCCACAGCTGCCATTGATGGCATCAAACTAGTGATGTGCACCGGAAATTTATCGGGTTTTGTGTTTTGGTTTTGGATTCGTTTCCACTGCCGTGTTTTGGATTCGGACGCGTTTTGGCACAACCGCCCTGAAATTTTTTTGTCGGATTCGGGTGTGTTTTGGATTCGGGTGTTTTTTTACAAAAAAAACTCAAAAACAGCTTAAATCATAGAATTTGGGGGTCATTTTGATCCCATAGTATTATTAACCTCAATAATCATAATTTCCACTCATTTCCAGTCTATTCTGAACACCTCACACCTCACAATATTATTTCTCTAAACGTCCTAGTGGATGCTGGGGACTCCGTCAGGACCATGGGGATTAGCGGCTCCGCAGGAGACAGGGCACAAAAATAAAGCTTTAGGATCAGGTGGTGTGCACTGGCTCCTCCCCCTATGACCCTCCTCCAAACCTCAGTTAGGTTTTTGTGCCCGTCCGAGCAGGGTGCAATCTAGGTGGCTCTCTTAAGGAGCTGCTTAGAAAAAGTTTTAGGTTTTTTATTTTCAGTGAGTCCTGCTGGCAACAGGCTCACTGCATCGAGGGACTTAGGGGAGAGAAGTTCAACTCACCTGCGTGCAGGATGGATTGGCTTCTTAGGCTACTGGACACCATTAGCTCCAGAGGGAGTCGGAACACAGGTCTCACCCTGGGGTTCGTCCCGGAGCCGCGCCGCCGACCCCCCTTGCAGATGCTGAAGATTGAAGGTCCAGAAACCGGCGGTAGAAGGCTTTTCAGTCTTCATGAAGGTAGCGCACAGCACTGCAGCTGTGCGCCATTGTTGTCACACACTTCACACCATTAGGTCACGGAGGGTGCAGGGCGCTGCTGGGGGCGCCCTGGGCAGCAATGTATAATACTTTTTATGGCTAAAAAATACATCACATATAGCCCTTGAGGCTATATGGATGTATTTAACCCCTGCCAGATATCTCAAACTCCGGGAGAAAAGCCCGCCGGAATAGGGGGCGGAGCTTATTCTCCTCAGCACACAGCGCCATTTTCCTGCTCAGCTCCGCTGTGAGGAAGGCTCCCAGGACTCTCCCCTGCACTGCACTACAGAAACAGGGTAAAACAGAGAGGGGGGGCACTTTTTTTGGCGATATTTTATATATTTAAGCTGCTATAAGGATACAACACTTATATAAGGTTGTTCCCATATATATTATAGCGCTTGGGTGTGTGCTGGCAAACTCTCCCTCTGTCTCCCCAAAGGGCTAGTGGGGTCCTGTCTTCAATAGAGCATTCCCTGTGTGTCTGCTGTGTGTCGGTACGTGTGTGTCGACATGTATGAGGACGATGTTGGTGTGGAGGCAGAGCAATTGCCGATAATGGTGATGTCACCCCCCAGGGAGTCGACACCGGAATGGATGGCTTTGTTTATGGAATTACGTGATAATGTCAGCACATTACAAAAATCAGTTGACGACATGAGACGGCCGGAAAACCAGTTGGTACCTGCCCAGGCGTCTCAGACACCGTCAGGGGCTGTAAAACGCCCTTTACCTCAGTCGGTCGACACAGACCCAGACACGGACTCTAGAATCTAGTGTCGACGGTGAAGAAACAAACGTATTTTCAAGTAGGGCCACACGTTATATGATCACGGCAATGAAGGAGGCTTTGCATATCTCTGATACTGCAAGTACCACAAAAAGGGGTATTATGTGGGGGGTGAAAAAACTACCTGTAGTTTTTCCTGAATCAGAGGAATTGAATGATGTATGTGATGAAACGTGGGTTAACCCAGATAGAAAAGTGCTAATTTCAAAAAAGTTATTGGCATTATACCCTTTCCCGCCAGAGGTTAGGGCGCGCTGGGAAACACCCCCTAAGGTGGATAAGGCGCTCACACGCTTATCAAAACAAGTGGCGTTACCGTCTCCTGATACGGCCGTCCTCAAGGATCCAGCTGATAGGAGGCTGGAAACTACCCTAAAAAGTATATACACACATACTGGTGTTATACTGCGACCAGCCATCGCCTCAGCCTGGATGTGCAGTGCTGGGGTGATCTGGTCGGATTCCCTGACTGAAAATATTGATACCCTGGATAGGGACAGTATTTTACAGACTTTAGAGCAATTAAAGGATGCTTTTCTTTATATGCGAGATGCTCAGAGGGATATTTGCACTCTGGCATCGAGAGTAAGTGCGATGTCCATATCTGCCAGAAGAAGTTTATGGACACGACAGTGGTCAGGTGATGCGGATTCCAAACGGCATATGGAAGTATTGCCGTATAAAGGGGAGGAATTATTTGGCGTCGGTCTATCGGATCTGGTGGCCACGGCAACGGCCGGGAAATCCACCTTTTTACCTCAGACCCCCTCCCAACAGAAAAAGACACCGTCTTTTCAGCCGCAGTCCTTTCGGTCCTATAAGAACAAGCGGGCAAAAGGACAGTCATATCTGCCCCGAGGCAGAGGAAAGGGTAAGAGAGGGCAGCAAGCAGCTCCTTCCCAGGAACAGAAGCCCTCCGCGGGTTCTGCAAAGCCCTCAGCATGACGCTGGGGCTTTACAAGCGGACTCAGAAACGGTGGGGGGTCGACTCAAGAATTTCAGCGCGCAGTGGGCTTGCTCACAGGTGGACCCCTGGATCCTGCAGATAATATCTCAGGGTTACAGGTTGGAATTCGAGAAGTCTCCCCCTCGCCGGTTCCTAAAGTCTGCTCTGCCAACGTCTCCCTCAGACAGGGCGACGGTATTGGAAGCCATTCACAAGCTGTATTCTCAGCAGGTGATAGTCAAGGTACCCCTCCTACAACAGGGAAAGGGGTATTATTCCACACTATTTGTGGTACCGAAGCCGGACGGCTCGGTAAGACCTATTCTAAATCTGAAATCTTTGAACCTGTACATACAAAAATTCAAGTTCAAGATGGAGTCACTCAGAGCAGTGATAGCGAATCTGGAAGAAGGGGACTTTATGGTGTCCCTGGACATCAAGGATGCTTACCTGCATGTCCCAATTTGCCCTTCACATCAAGGGTACCTCAGGTTCGTGGTGCAAAACTGTCATTATCAGTTTCAGACGCTGCCGTTTGGATTGTCCACGGCACCTCGGGTCTTTACCAAGGTAATGGCCGAAATGATGTTTCTTCTACGAAGAAAAGGCATATTAATTATCCCTTACTTGGACGATCTCCTGATAAGGGCAAGGTCCAGAGAACAGCTGGAGGACGGAGTAGCACTAACCCAAGTAGTGCTGCAACAACACGGGTGGATTCTGAATTTCCCAAAATCTCAGTTGACCCCGACAACACGTCTGCTGTTCCTGGGAATGATTCTGGACACGGTTCAGAAAAAGGTGTTTCTTCCGGAGGAGAAAGCCAGGGAGTTATCCGAACTTGTCAGGAACCTCCTAAAACCAGGAAAAGTGTCTGTGCATCAATGCACAAGAGTCCTGGGAAAGATGGTGGCTTCTTACGAAGCAATCCCATTCGGCAGATTCCACGCACGAACTTTTCAGTGGGATCTGCTGGACAAATGGTCCGGATCGCATCTGCAGATGCATCAGCGGATAACCTTATCGCCACGGACAAGGGTGTCTCTTCTGTGGTGGTTACAGAGTGCTCATCTGTTACAAGGCCGCAGATTCGGCATACAGGACTGGGTCCTGGTGACCACGGATGCCAGTCTGAGAGGCTGGGGAGCGGTCACACAGGGAAGAAACTTCCAGGGAGTATGGTCAAGCCTGGAGATGTCTCTTCACATAAATATACTGGAGCTAAGAGCGATTTACAATGCTCTAAGCCTGGCAAAACCCCTGCTTCAGGGTCGGCCGGTGTTGATCCAGTCGGACAACATCACGGCAGTCGCCCACGTAAACAGACAGGGCGGCACAAGAAGCAGGAGAGCAATGGCAGAAGCTGCAAGGATTCTTCGCTGGGCGGAAGATCATGTGATAGCACTGTCAGCAGTGTTCATTCCGGGAGTGGACAACTGGGAAGCAGACTTCCTCAGCAGACACGATCTACACCCGGGAGAGTGGGGACTTCATCCAGAAGTCTTCCACATGATTGTGAACCGTTGGGAAAAACCAAAGGTGGATATGATGGCGTCTCGCCTCAACAAAAAACTGGACAGGTATTGCGCCAGGTCAAGAGACCCTCAGGCAATAGCTGTGGACGCTCTGGTAACACCGTGGGTGTTCCAGTCAGTGTATGTGTTTCCTCCTCTGCCTCTCATACCCAAAGTACTGAGAATTATACGGCAAAGGGGAGTAAGAACGATACTCGTGGCTCCGGATTGGCCAAGAAGAACTTGGTACCCGGAACTTCAGGAGATGCTCACGGAAAATCCGTGGCCTCTACCTCTAAGACGGGACCTGATTCAGCAGGGACCGTGTCTATTCCAAGACTTACCGCGGCTGCGTTTGACGGCGTGGCGGTTGAACGCCGAATTCTAAGGGAAAAAGGCATTCCGGAAGAGGTCATCCCTACACTGGTTAAAGCCAGGAAGGAGGTGACTGCACAACATTATCACCGCATTTGGAGAAAATATGTTGCGTGGTGCGAGGCCAGGAAGGCCCCCACGGAGGAATTTCAATTGGGTCGATTCCTACATTTCCTGCAAACAGGATTGTCTATGGGCCTCAAGTTGGGGTCCATTAAGGTTCAAATTTCGGGCCTGTCGATTTTCTTCCAGAAAGAATTGGCTTCAGTTCCTGAAGTCCAGACTTTTGTAAAAGGAGTACTACATATACAGCCCCCGATTGTGCCCCCAGTGGCTCCGTGGGACCTTAATGTAGTTTTGGATTTTCTCAAATCCCATTGGTTTGAGCCACTCAAATCGGCGGATTTGAAATATCTTACATGGAAAGTAACCATGCTACTGGCCCTGGCTTCAGCCAGGAGAGTGTCAGAATTGGCGGCTTTATCGTATAAAAGCCCATATCTGATTTTCCATTCGGACAGGGCAGAACTGCGGACGCGTCCTCATTTTCTGCCTAAGGTGGTGTCAGCGTTTCACCTGAACCAGCCTATTGTGGTGCCTGTGGCTACTAGCGATTTGGAGGATTCCAAGTTCCTGGACGTTGTCAGGGCATTGAAAATATATATTTCAAGGACGGCTGGAGTCAGAAAATCTGACTCGCTGTTTATACTGTATGCACCCAACAAGCTGGGTGCTCCTGCTTCTAAACAGACGATTGCTCGTTGGATTTGTAGCACAATTCAACTTGCACATTCTGTGGCAGGCCTGCCATAGCCTAAATCTGTCAAGGCCCATTCCACAAGGAAGGTGGGCTCATCCTGGGCGGCTGCCCGAGGGGTCTCGGCATTACAACTCTGCCGAGCAGCTACGTGGTCGGGGGAGAACACGTTTGTAAAATTCTACAAATTTGATACCCTGGCTAAAGAGGACCTGGAGTTCTCTCATTCGGTACTGCAGAGTCATCCGCACTCTCCCGCCCGTTTGGGAGCTTTGGTATAATCCCCATGGTCCTGACGGAGTCCCCAGCATCCACTAGGACGTTTAGAGAAAATAAGATTTTACTTACCAATAAATCTATTTCTCGTAGTCCGTAGTGGATGCTGGGCGCCCATCCCAAGTGCGGATTGTCTGCAATACTTGTACATAGTTATTGTTACAAAAAAATCGGGTTGTTCTTGTTGTGAGCCGTCTGTTCAGAGGCTCCTACGTTGTCATACTGTTAACTGGGTTCAGATCACAAGTTGTACGGTGTGATTGGTGTGGCTGGTATGAGTCTTACCCGGGATTCAAAATCCTTCCTTATTGTGTACGCTCGTCCGGGCACAGTATCCTAACTGAGGCTTGGAGGAGGGTCATAGGGGGAGGAGCCAGTGCACACCACCTGATCCTAAAGCTTTATTTTTGTGCCCTGTCTCCTGCGGAGCCGCTAATCCCCATGGTCCTGACGGAGTCCCCAGCATCCACTACGGACTACGAGAAATAGATTTATCGGTAAGTAAAATCTTATTTTTTAGTCCTAAAATTTGCACCAAGGTCGCTGGATGGCTAAGCTAAGCGACCCAAGTGGCCGACACAAACACCTGGCCCATCTAGGAGTGGCACTGCAGTGTCAGACAGGATGGCAGATTTAAAAAATAGTCCCCAAACAGCACATGATGCAAAGAAAAAAAGAGGTGCAATGAGATAGCTGTGTGACTAAGCTAAGCGACACAAGTGACCGACACAAACACCTGGCTCATCTAGGAGTGTAAATATATGTATGTTTGTATATGTGTGTGTGTGTATATATATATATATATATATATATATATATATATATACTACCCGATCCTCCCCCAGTTGAAATTGTACGGTGTGCCATTATATGTGTGTGTGTGTGTGTATGTATGTGTATACATATATATATATATATATATATATATATAGTAATCCAAAAAGAACGGCACTCAGGGACTGTCATATATGCAAGAGTATATTGTGGTTAAATCGAACGTAAACGTTTTCGGGGACACAGCCCCTTCGTCAGGATCAAAAGACAATAACGATCCTGACGAAGGGGCTGTGTCCCCGAAAACGTTTACGTTCGATTTAACCACAATATACTCTTGCATATATGACAGTCCCTGAGTGCCGTTCTTTTTGGATTACTATGGACTTTCTGTGAGCTGGACACCGGGGCAATTGTTCCTTGTCTGTGAGTGCCGACTGATTTGGAATTGTATATATATATATATATATATTAAAAATCACCAGTATGTTACGTATAAGAATGAGGCGGCACTCCAGGGTCAAGTCAAGAATCCTGTGTATTAATAATTCAGCATAATTCCAAATATGTCAACGTTTCAAGGTCTGCAGACCTTTTCGTCAGGACGTACAGCAAAGTTACAGAGGGTGTTTAATTAATGTGTGCTACCCTGTTCCTTGTGCACATCCTACACTATGTGCTGACCAATACCCACCATCCACTGACTCAGCCTATAGGGTTGAGTTCCAATGTATAGATAGTTAAAAGATAGGTCTTTAGGTCAACATCATATGGTTGTCAAAAGGCGGACAGGGTTAAAAGGTTGACAGACAAAATGTCAATGGGGTGCAGACTTTTTTTAGGGTTTTTTTATGCTCTTACAAATTTTGCCTCATTTACTATCCATGTCACAAACTATTACCTTTAGTAACCTAGTGGCGAGCAAAGCGAGCCCGCGAGGGGGTGCATTTAAAAACATTTGGGTAAAAAATATTTCAAAAAACAAAATAACACAATAAAATATATATTTTTGACTGTTTAAACCCTGTCGACCTTTTGACTTTCGACTATATGGTGCACTGTTGACCTAATGACTGTCTATCTTTTAATTGTCTAACTTCTATATCACACCCATAAGGTCTGTGCTTAGTGTTCCCCTCCTTCCCTCTCAAGGCTGCACTTACTTTCACATTATCTCCAGGAATGATTGAGCAGCTACCACTGTTTGTCTACGTGTGTGAGAAGGCATTGAATGGGAGCAGAATTTGGAAGGCATGCTGTTCCTTGTAGTGCTAATGGGAGATCCTGGGGGTGGCTCTCAGGTAAGCTAGCCCTCTGTCTGGATGTGTTTTAGTATGAGCCTTTATCATGAGTCCTTACTGTAGACAAATCACATGGCCCTATGTGGGCACTGCCATTATGTAGTGTTAGGACTGCTGATATCGGAGAAGCCTTCACGCGGCCAGCAGCTAAACATGTCTTTGCAAATGCATGTGACCAATTTCTCTGAAATTCTGTTACCAGATAGGTTCAGGTATTGTTACAGGTAATTTTTAGTGTGCTGGGGGGATACCAGGGGGGAGAAAAGCACCCCCCCCCCTCTCTGTCTACTGTTTGTTTGTGACCCCTCCCCTTTTCTAGCACCTGATATATAATTATCTCCAGGAATGATTGAGCAGCTACCACTGTTTGTCTGCATGTGTGAGAAGGCATTGAATGGGAGCAGCATTTGGAAGGAATGCTGTTCCTTCTAGTGCTTATGGGAGATCCTGGGGGTGGCTCCCAGGTATGCTAGCCCTGTGTATGGATGCGTTTTAGTATGAGCCCTTATCATGAGGCCTTACTGTAGACAAATCACATGGCCCTATGTGGGCACTGCCATTATGTAGTGTTAGGACTGCTGATATCGGAGAAGCCTTGACGCAGCCAGCAGCTAAACATGTCTTTGCAAATGCATGTGACCAATTTCTCTGAAATTCTATTACCAGATAGGATCAGGTATGGTTACAGGTAATTTTTAGTGTGCTGGGGGGACACCGGGGTGGGTGGAGAACCCCCCCCCCCCCTCCCTCTGTCTGCTTACTGTCACAGACTCAGAAGGAGGAATTCAATGGGCACAAGATTTAGTGAGGTAAAAACCTTGAGTACCTTGTGCTCAGTTTTGGATTACTGTGGGTTTGCGCACTCCTGATACCCCCCAGCATCCAATTTTAAAAAAAAATGGTTGCAGGGTTTTCAGAGCTCTAAGCCTTACGGAGCAAGTTGAACAAATTAAAATAAGATACTTACCTGTCCGGCGGTCTCCGTGGCTCCTGGTGGTCTCTACTCAACCTTTACACTGGGGAGGGGGCTGCTGGGAGGTTCTGGGGCTGCTGGGAGGATTAAGGTCTACTGCGAGTTGTAGTTCTCCCAGTCGCTGCCCCCAGGGTGATTATGCTACATGGGAGGGGGGTGTCACACAAATCGGGGGTCTCACGCACTCACATTACACGCACTCACAATACACACATTCACAATTTTTCACACAGCTATGATTCATGCTGAATTGGCCTATTAACAATAGATGCAAGTTTACTAGGATTGGGAGGGGGGGAGTGGGGGTTGGGGCACATCTGTTATAGTATGTACTACAACGATGGTGGACCCCTCAAGAGAACTGCTCTCTTTCAATCAGTGAGCAATGAGAGAAGTATGGAAAGAAACATGACATCTCCAGGACCACGTTGAAGGTGTTCACCCGAAAATGTTTTCAAACGACATGACAGAGGGGATCCGGTCTCTAGGTCGACAGTAACTAGGTCGACACTATCTAGGTCGACCACTATTGGTCGACAGTAACTAGGTCGACAGGGTTTGTAGGTCGACAGGGTCTCTAGGTCGAAATGTTCTAGGTCGACAGGTCAAAAGGTCGACATGAGTTTTTCATGATTTTTTTTTCTTTTTTGAAACTTTTCATACTTAACGATCCACGTGGACTACGATTGGAACTGTAATCTGTGCCGAGCTAAGCTGTAGCGGAGCGAGGCACCTTGCCCGAACCATGGCTAGCGAAGCGAGCCATGCGAGGGGACATGGTGCACTAATTGGGGTTCCTGGTCACTCTACGAAGAAAACTACACCAAAAAAACATAAAAAAAAACTCATGTCGAACCTTTTGATCTAGACCATGTCGACCTAGAGACCCTGTCAACCTAGTTACTGTTGACCAATAGTGGTCGACCTAGACACTGTCGACCTAGTTACTATCTACCTTCCATACCACACCCATGGCAGAGGTAGCCTACTTTAATTACGAAATGCCGGGCTATCATAAGCAAAGTAATGAGAATCATGGCATGGACAGAGAAACAGAGTACAGAGAATTCCCTTACAGCACTCCATGTCCAGGGCAAAAAAAATATTACAGCAAATTTTCTGAGAGAAAACAGGTCCTCCCAGGCAGTGCCGTACTGGGGCAAGAAGGACCCACCAGGGAAATAGATGTGTATGCAGTGCCGACGCAGGAGAGGTAAATGATAAACAGCTTAAAAGGCTCCTGCAACAGCCAGGACCGGGAGGTTGTATATTATGTGCTGCACTGCCGACCTCCCGATCCCCATAGAGGAGCCCCTGCTGCTGCTGCCCCTGTCCTTACAGGAGGTCACAGGGGGTAGCGCAGGATACACACTGCTCAGCTGATCAGGAGCTTTTAACCCGATCAGCTGAGGATTGCAAAGGTGTGTACCCAGCTTTACTCAAGTCATGGGGACTTTGGGCCTGATTCAGAGGTGGACACAGGAGTGATCGGTGCTGCGTCTTCGGTTGCAGCGGATCTGAGACGTTACGTTAATACAGCAGGAGGCTTCTCAGATTTTTTTGCCCTGCATCCGAAGATGCAGCATCAGTTCACCATCGTGTGGTCCAACGGTCATCTGCCCAACCCTAAGATTACTGAGAATGTCCAGCTGCAAAGGATAGTGAAGCTGTTTCCAACAACACAGTCTTTGGCTTCAGCATGTACCTAAAACGCCAGTGACATGCCTGGGTTTTAGATGCTCCTCCTCTGTCAATCAGGCTGCAGCTTCCCCCACATTACGACTGGAGCTGTAGCAACATCACGGTAGATGCACACTGCGGCTCTGTCACAGTGGAAAGAAAGTATCAGACTGCTGTGACTGAACTGGACCAGTGGCCGACTCTGAATCATGCCCTTTGTCAGGTATTTAAAGGCAAAAGCATGGTGGCTTCTGCATTAATAACATTTTTGTTTTGATTTTTCAGAACATGTTTAATTTCCCCCTCCTGGTTTGACAAGCAGTTGTTCTCACATGATTTGCACATTCATATATCCTATGTTTTTTTAATTTGATTCTGTTTTATTTAATTGTTGCTTGCACGCCCATAGCCCGATGCTGCACAACTTTTGGCACTTATAAACAAACTTTGGTGATGATGATCCTTAGTACTTCCATGGCCTGGAATGGGAAAGGGAACGAGGCTCATATTAAGGGAAATACTGTAAAAATATAATGTAAGCGGTACTATAAACTTGATAGACTAAAATTCCTGTAAAGCTACCTGTTGGAAGGACTATGATGACAGGGAACCTATATCCACGTGTGGTGCTCACAAATTGCTTCCTTTTGGGACAGTTGATAAAAGTACTCTAAGATCCTTGTAGACTTCCTCCTCAAAATACTAATAGACTCTCTAGAAATATAAGTGGGAAGCAGTCAGGATCCCGGCTGTTGGTATCCCAGCAGTCAGAATACCGACCCTATTCTGAATGCCGACACAGACATCCAGAATGGGTACACCATCGCGGCGACGGGATGCCGATAGCCGGAATCCCGAATGAGAAGACACCACGGCGCAAGGCAAGTGAGCTGCGGTAGGGGGGAGGTTAGGTTCAGGCTGTGGGGGGAATGGATAGGATTAGACTGCGTCCAGGGTGTTAGGGTTAGGCTGAGGGGGGGAACGGTTAGGGTTAGGCTGTGTCCCAGCGGGTTAGGGTTAGGCTGCTGGGAGGGTGGGTTAGGATAGGCAACCCCCTCAGAGGGTTAGAGTTAGGCTGCGAGGGGGGAGGGTTAGGTTTAGGCAGCAGGGACAGGTGGATAGGTTTAGGCACCTACGGGGGTGGTGGTTAGGGTTAAGTACCAAGGGGGGAGGTTAGGGTTTGGCTGCGGGGAGGGAGGGGTAGGGGGTTGGGGAGAGGTGAGAACCCCCCCTTACTCACCCCTGTCGACTTCGTTACAATCGGGATCCCGGCATTGGTATTTCGAACACTGGGATCCCATACGTTGGTAACTCATACTGCTTTCAAGGCTACCATCTCTAAGCTAGTGCAAAATTCACTTGAAAAGGAAAGCCCCTAAAATACACCCGCAGCACTGCCTTAACTTATTTCTCTTGCCTCACTATTTTCTGCAGTGCTCTGCAAAAGGAGGAGGATCAGTACTGTCTACACCAGAGTTTCCCTTACTCTGGCCTCATGGCACTCTAAAGGTGGGTACACACTGATAGATATATCTGCAGATCAATTGACCTGCAGATATATCTATGGGCGTATCGGGCAGTGTGCTCTGCGTACACATGCCCGCCCAGTTCAGCTGTCAATCACCGCCGGCTGCCGCAGCATGTGTACAGGTGGGTCGGATGATCGCCCGTACACACACAGCGTTGCGCCAATATATTGGTAGATATATTGGCCCTCGGCTGTGCTGCAGGGCCGACGCGATATGTCTAAGTACGACGGAGATCACAGACATATCACCCGTACACACTGGGCAACGGACCTGCAATATGAATGGCCGATATATCGGCCAGTGTGTACGGGCCATAACAGTCCAAGTTCTAAGGTTATCCATGTATGTGCACAGATAGTATGACCAAACTGTCTGAGGTACTAATGAAGTCACCTGTGCTTAAGCATGAATATCATTAACCACTTGCCTGGCGTGGTCGCATCAGATTCGACCACACCAGGTCTGTGCATTCCCTGAAATGGTCCCATCTCATGTGACCAGTCAAAAAAGCCCACTGTGCGAATCTTCCAGCAGCTGCGGCTCACAGCGGGACTTCCCGGTCCATCTGCTTCCTGGTTCCCGCCCCTAGTGCCTGCTGTGCAGCCAGTCATTGCTGGTTGGGCAGCTTGGCGGAACCCCCTCCTCCTTGGCTGCAGAGATTAGGGGAAATAAAAAAGCAGCACTCACCTTACCAGTGGACACTCGACAGTTGCAGAGAAGAGCAGCTGTCAGGAAAATGAGTTGTGATGGTCCAATATATCAACCATCAATGAATATACTGATGTTGGATATGTTTGAAATAAATGTTCTTAACTTAATTCAATTAAAAAAAAAAACCTTCTAAGTGTTTATCTGGAAAATATACAGTATTACCCAGTTAAGTGGTTAAAATCTGGACTATTAGGGTGCTTTAAGGGGTGGTATTCATGTGACCGCCGGTCAGCTGACCGACAGTCACATGACCTTCTCCACCAGCCCGACGGGTTACTATCCCGATGGTCGGCATGCCGACCAACAGGGACTATTTCCACTCGTGGGTGACGACACCCACAGAGTGGGAATAGAACCCCTGGCGACCGTAGGTCGAACCTGAGCCCGCAGCGTGGGGATCCCGGCGTTGGTAAGCTGACCGGCGGTCTCCTGACCGCCGGTCAGCAGTACTACACCCGCTTTAAGAACTGAGTTTATGGACCACTGTCCTACACTATACGTTACCAACTCCTTTCTGCCTGTGCCAATTTATGGTGCTTTGCAAATGATGTCATCTTGCACTATAAATCATGTGCCTCAGTGCAAGTAGCAGCATATAGGAGGATGAAAGCTGCATTTAAACCATACTTCCCTACCTGACCCTCTCCATGAGGGAGAAAATGCTCTGTTCCTGGACTTTCCTGGTAATGTATGATTGCCATCACCTGTGGTGAGACACCTTTCTTATCAATTAACTAGCTCACCGCAGGTGATGGCAATCATACATTACCAGGAAAGTCCAGGAACGGAGCATTTTCTCCCTCATGGAGATGGTCAGGTAGGCAAGTATGATTTAAACATACTTGCGCTTCATACATGATGCCTCATAGTGTCACAGTGATAATGTCATTCATAGAAGAACACTACACTGATGCATACACTGAAGTATGCTTTCTGTGCTTTTCCAAATATGTGCTAAACATACATGAAATGAAAGGATATGTGTCATTGTACACAGGTTGTCTTTGTAAGTTTTTTTGTTGTTGCTACTCTTCAAGATAAAAGCATGCATTGCACAGATTATACAGCCAGCATGTCACAGTTCAGAAGCATCAAGAGATCATATGACCACTTATTAGGAGCAGAGTCTTTCATTAGCAATCTAGTCTAATGAGGTGCTCATGGACAGGTGAAGTAGGGCCGGACTGAAGGGAATGGTATATAAATCAGTACCTAAGTGAGGGGACTAGCAGTCTAACATGAGAGGAAGGTAAGGTTGTGGCAGTGTGGAGTATTAAACTGGGGTTTTGTACTTCATTAAATGGTGTCTGATAGGGCTAACTATGTCTCCTATTATATGTCCTAATTTGGGTACTGCAAACTCACTAGTGCCTTGTCCCTTACTTCTAGCTTTTGGGTATTAAAATATTTTTTTTGTGTGTCTCTCTCTGATGTTGGAATCCCAACATCTGGAGAAATGCAGATGGAAAATACTGACTGCTATCTCGAATACACACTTGGGTGGTGGTCCACACCACCACCCAAGGGGGAGTAGATTAGTGTGGCAACTGAAGGTTGCCCGTGGGCCCAAAGTGTGGTGAGTCTGTGAGGGGACATGTTGTACTTGCCACTGGTATTCTGGCTGTTGGGATCCTGGCGTCTGTCTGATGACTAATTGAAACCCATCAACCAGTATATACTGATCCTATACGTAGATAAACACCTGAAAAGGCGATGTTGTCTTTAAAGTACTATGTTGAATGGCCAAAACAACATAAGTCTCATGCTGTTGGTGGTAATGGCTATGTGTCTTGCTACTCCAAAGTGTCTACTGAGGTCTATGCCCATATCTTAAGGTGTCTTCTTGACCACTTACACAGGGTCCTATTGGCCCATATAATGTAGTTATTCAGCTGCAGTCTGTGTAGTCCTGCCTATTGCTCCAATTGTGTTAAAATATGGGGGTGGAGGTGTAAGTTTCTGGGGGCCCTAGCTTGCAGTAAAAGCACAAACAAATACAGTGCTTTACATGAATCTGGTGTATGGACAAGTGAGAAGTTCTGTGGCCTGGTCATGATGGTCTTGGATCTTAAATATAATGTAGTGTACAGAGTTTACTGCAAGTGCTTATAGGTGTTAATGTTACTCTAGGCACTGCGAAACTGTCAATAAGTATTTAATGTGCAGCCATTAAACTGCCAGCTCTGTTCATAACTGTACTTTAAGTCCCACAGCCTCCCTAAATAACAGATTTAGGTTCTCTGATGGATAATTTAATTGGGGCACTTTCCTTACACAACACCAATTATGCCTAGATAACTAAGAAAATCACATGGAATAACTTGCCTGGGGTCTAAACTGATTGACTCTGTCCACTGTGGGTAGGATGGACTGTGATACCAACAGGAATGTATTAATCTCTCACACACTGGGAAGGTGTGGCTATGCTAATGAGCACTTGGTTTTAAAGGGAAGCTATTACTATTTTCTCAGCACTACAGTCCAGATTAGGAGGCATAAAGTAACTGAAGACAAGATGAAAGCTTGTTTCCTGATTGTACTCTGGCTGCTGTCTGCTGGGATAGAGGCTCAGAACAGTGAGTATGAAGTAGATGCATTCTCTACAGCTCCCCTAGTCTGCTGCTAGTTAAAACTGCTGACACAACTTTACAATTTTTTTTATAAATCAGATAACACTTGAAAGTTGAAACCCTAAAATGATTGATTTTTATTTAAAAAAAAAAATGCGTTTCTACTTTCAACCTTAATTCTGCCAAAAGTGGTTTTTTTTTTTTTTTTTTTGTTTTTTTTTTTAAGTAAACTAGAATGGTCTGTTATAATACTTAGTATTGACTAAAATAAATGAAACTTGGCGATCAACCTAAAAATTGCTAAGGCACCAGTTGATCTCCTGAGGCCAGAAAAACCCATTAATATTACAGTTCAGATTTCCAAGATATCCATGACTGACTTAAGATGCTTAAATAAGTTTACCGAGGTACTAATTAAGTAATATATGATCAAGCATGGATAGCTTTAAAACCTGGACTGCATGGTGATGTTTGGCAAACTCTGCATGTGTTCTCTCGCATGAAAACAAGTGTGTGGGTCCCACATCCTCAAGTATAAAAATTAATATGAAGAATCACTTTTTGCATTACACCATGGGGGTGTGCCTTGTAATAGTGGTGGTTTTACTTATCTTCAGTGGTTTTTGGGGGTTCACCTGCCTATAATCTACCATCACAAACCTGTTTATATGTTTGGTTAGTCTTCATAAATTCATCTGCTCAAAACATTCTAAAATTGAGTACATGGAAGCTGCCAAAACTCTTCAAAGCAAGCTGAGATGTAGTTTCAGTAGAGAATGTTGCTCTTTATAATGGTTCCACCTCTTCCACAAAAACATGACTATATTGAACCCAGGGCCTGTGACACAATGGTCTAGTGTTAGCCATATATTGGTTATGAGTTTCCCAACATCTGCCATTACAGTCCAGCTTTTAAGGCTATTCATGCTTGAGAGCGGATGATTAAATCAAATTGACTAAGGTACTAATTAAGTTGCTTATGCTCTAGCATGGATATCCTTAAAACCTGGACTGTAATAGTGGTTGGGGAAACTCTGGGATGGATCATACGACTCCTGTAAAAGCTGGTTGACTAATCCATTTTATGATACTGAAGCAATAGCTTAATGGTATTGCAACAAGTTGATGTCCTAAGTGTCCTTACCCTTATAAATCAACACTTGCTCTATAAGGAGTTTATTTCATTTTGCAGTTGGTAACCCATAGGCTTCGCCTTCTGGGGCTTGGTAAACTGACAGCTTTGCTTCCCCCATATAAACCTTTGGGGGCAGCAGTTGTTGAAGGGAGGGATTGCAGGCATTATCTGCTGCAGTCCCGCAGTCATTCATTTGGGTGATAAACAGTGCTCCAGCCAATCCGCTCCCAACGGGGTTTTTTTTTTTTTACAAACACTTGACAGAAACTGAAAACATGACAGTTAAGAGCTGATTGGTTGGTGCACCACTTATCATATGCAATGAGTTTGAGCACCTAAACATTTGCAGCTATTACCTGGAAAAAAAATTTTTTTAGGCATTTGCTACAAACAACTAATGATAAATGGTTCTCAATGAGGTGCAGTTAGGATGGTGCTATCAAGGCTAGCTCTGCAACTTTCCTTGGTTGTATTGGCATTAAAGATGTTTAGATTAAAGTTGAGCTGAACCTTTCTAGTTGGGGAAATGTCTGAGACTGTTCAAAGTGGCATACTTGGAGGCGGTCAGAATACCAACTGTGCTGTTCAGAATCCTGTGGCTTGCCTTTTTGGCGGTCTGGCAATTGGGATACCGGCTGTTAGGGCGCTAGCATTGTGATCTCATCCGGGATGCCGGCATTCTGATCAGTATCTGATTCCGGCATGTCTATTTCAACAGCTGGGATCCTGACGGATCCCCTTGGCAACACTTTTGGATTCTAAGGCAGATGTTCTGCCACATACAGACTAAACAGTGGATGTTGTAACTCAAACTGCATTAATAGTGTGAAATCTATATTGTGCCAAAATGTAAGATAAAACAATAACTGGGCATGAAACACATGAATTTGTCGAGGCCCGATATGCCAAGGTAAAGTCTCCAGAACTTGTAACTTCCTCTAGGTGTTGGACTGACAACTATATAATAAGGCGATCGACAATTTCACACATACTTATTATGAAATGGGACATCTGAGATTTTTTTTTTTCTACGTGTATGTAATGCAAAGCTAGAATAAGGTCACTAAACTTGGTATGTGTGGCTGATGCTGCTCCATAGAACATAAGCACTAAAACAATAAACAAGGTTGCAATGTAAGCTAATAAGATACTAATGCAGTGACTGAAAACTGCCTCCGTGAAATCCCCTCCCCCTAGTTGTCAATATCTCTAACCTCTCCAGTGCATTATTTGCAGTACTTGGTCCTCTAACAGTCCTGATCCCTCTTATTTTTGTCATACTTGAGCACCGGTGACATTCTTGGTTCCTAAAGGCCATTACACACTTGCCGATAAATGAGCGACGTCACTCATTTCTCCCCTCCCTGAGCGATGTTTAATTTTATCGCCAAGTGTGTATGCCGCCAGCGACGACTGATGCGCGGGTTGGCAACAATCGTTGCTGTCGCCAGTGCATGCAGGATCTGGACTGTCGTCCATGACCTGCATGCGGGGCTGGCGGAGGCGTGACATCACTGAGCGGTCATTTTGCTCAGTGTGTACAGTCAGCCACTGACTGACCCGGGAGGGGAAACATTAGACGACGTCGCTCACAGAGCGACATTAGCTTAAGGTCTGCACACATTAGACAGTGAGTCTGACTGACTAGCTGTATTCAAGCATTGCTAGCCTTAACTTGAACTGTAAGGGGTCTTTGCACACTGCTTTGGTGTAATAAGGCTGTTTATCAGCATTTTTATAAAAATAAAAAAAATTATGCAGAAATGGCAGATAGTACACAACAGGACGACATAAATGTGCACAAACAGCCTAGTGCAGGATGTTTCACATAATTATCCTGTGAAAGGCAAATTAGCTCTGTAGACTGCAGTAAAAATTGATGGAGACTGCAGTCTGACCCCCTATGTACCACAGAGTTTGGCCCCATAGCTATACACCATACTTGGATGGTGTAAGTCACTCTTCCAGTTCTGTGCAGGGTCAAGTTTCCTGGATGAGTCTTTGTCACTATGTACTAAATTTAACTTGCAGGGACAGCTGTAGTGGTGACTGCTGTTGCTGCAAGATGACTTTAGTACATTGCTGGGGTTCTCTCAAAAGGAAAGTATTGTTGCAATATAAACTATAAATTCACAATTAATACTTAATCTAGTGGCTCTCAAACCGGGTGTCTTGGGACACTTGTAGGGGTGCCCTGGATTGGTGGACCAGGACCACTGCAAAATATTTATGTCAATGTAATAGGCAAATTCAGTGCCTGTGGCTGGCGATCCCAAAATGTGGAAAAACAGAAGAAAATCTTGTCCCTCACCACACAATTGAACCAAAGTATGACAAACACAATTTTTCTTAATTATCTCTAAATTTCTCAATTAGAAACTTGTGGCCTAGGGGTTCAGTGACAGCTGTAATCTAGGGCACTGGGATTAAAAAAACAAAAAAAAGTTTGGAAACCACTGATCATTGTAGAGAACAAACACGATCAGTGGTTCTGAAACTGTTACTATACAACATAAGCCAGCAGAAGTCTCAATCCTGCTGCCTGACTCATGACAACCTACTAGAAGATACAGATGTAGTAACGCATTGTCGTACTGCATGGCAGGCTGTGACTATTAGCAGCTGGTGATTGCCCCATTAATTCTGAGTATTAATGGAACAATGGCTGGCTACAAATAGTCACAGCAAGCAGTGTTGTAGCGTGCTGCATCATAGCAAAAATGAGCATGGCTACATCTCTCTGAATATGGATTGTATGTATCTTTACATCTAAACTGGAGTAAACTTCCCTAATTTAGGGGCATATTTATTACTTCTTACATTAGTACATTTCATTGAAACTAAATAAAGGGCTTTTGGAGCAGTTTTCATGAAACTACTCCAAACCCTTTAATATATGATCACATTTCCCATACTTGTAATGGGAAATGCAGTCTGGCAGAATTTACTAAAATGTAAAAATACTGGCGGCAGCCTTAGGATAATGCTATCTTCAGACGGTGTTATCCATAGGTTCCATCTGGTTTCCATTTCCATTCTGACAGCTGATCACTGGCCCAGATTCTGATTCTGCCTATGTGTCAATTAAAAAAATATAAAAATACTTGCAGTGATCAGTGTCCAGGTGCTCTCCTCCATGCCTCCAGTCATTGATTGCTGGCTTCCCGCACTGTGACCCCAGTCATCAGTCTGCTGTAAACCATTTACAGCACACATCAGATGTCGGGTCACAGAGCTTGAAGCCGGTGATCAGATAACCGGAGGAGCGCACCGGGACACTGATCACTGGATATAGGGGGAGGGGGCAGCAGTGCATGCAAAGCACATACTCTAGGTATAATTTGTGAAAAACACTCTGAGAAGGCAACGGAGTGAATTCACAGGGGCAGAACTTGCTCGCAAGCTCTGTCCCTGCATGTGGTGGTCCCTCTGATATTCAATTGCTTTGCAGATTGGGCTAGTTTTAACTTGTCAGTTTGAGATGCAGAGTGTTAGAAGTCTGCCCCCTGGTGTGTTTAAATTACTTCCCTTCCTCTGCTATCTGAGAGGTCTCATGACGAGAAACAAAGATTTGACCTGTAGACTACAATTTGTCTAACCAACCTTTTTAAAGGGTGTCTTCTTTTTTTTTTTTTTTTTTAATACCCCAAATCATGGGAACTTAAGTGGAGTAAAGTCATGTTCATTGATGTTCCCAGACTGCCTCAGGATAGACACCTCAGCTGAGAGTCACATGTAGGATTCCAAGAGGGATTGAATGCCCATGTGACCATCACTGCCTAGAGCACCTCAGCACGACTCCAGCTTGTACATCACATGCTAAATCCAGGGGATCGACTAAGCCAAAAAGTGTATTTGAGGGGAAGGGGGGCCTGTAAGGGAGACTCTCATGAATGCCCAGCATCAATGTGTTAAGTCTGCAGCATGTGATTTGATAGTACTGTTTTAATATATTGTGCAACACATACATGATACTAATTCTCAATTTCTCTGCAAAAGAGTATCAAAATAGGGTACAGCAGAGCGTTCCAGAGGTGCACACTAACAAACGCCCTCCATTCAAGTCATGGAACAGCCAGATGTATCCTGTCTGGAAAGGAAGTGAAGCCCAGAAAAGGGACTGCTGGAAAGGTAGGAACCTGGCTGCTTCTAATGTGAGCCAACACAGGTGTTCTTAAACTGTCTGCAGGGCCACAATTTACCATGTCCCCTAGCAGGTGCAGTCACTAATCACTGATGCCTTTACAGGTGGAGCTATTTTACTAGTTCTGTAAAGAAACAAGGAAAACCTTAACTGTTTGGGGTCCTGACAGAACCTATGAGCTGACCCAATATACCATAGCTTTAAACCCCACTTGCTGCCATGCAAGCTTTAAATTGGTGGGATTTCTGTTCTTAATTACCACTCACATGTAGTTTCATTGGGCTTAAAAGACTAAAATGCAAACGCTTCAATTGCATAAGTCAATGTATGCAGTAATGAGCAGAACTGACAGTATATACACTATTCAAGGTGGGGTCACTGCTGCTGTCTGTACAGAATGTATACTACAACTATGCAGTGGTACTATGCTCTTTAGAGACTACATCTATCGGGGGATATTTACAAGAATTGGTGGGTGGGGTTTTGTATCTTCCTCCCTCTTGATACCTCTGGAGTGGGTGTAGGCCAAATAGTTCAGGCAACTAAAAATGTCTAATGTTACTATGCTGGTTTCCCCTTAGGAGGACAAGTGACCTTTAATCTGCAGAATGATGCACCAACACTGACTGGTGCAAAGGCAACCTTCTTCATTCAGCTGAACTTCCCCCATAATCAGACTGTGCTGCCTGATGGACAGATTGTTTGGAGCCAAAACCGCACGAACAATGGTTGGTATTGAATCTGTTATGAATTGGGGGTACTGTGAACTAGGTGATACTATGGTTCAGATAATTAACGAAGGCATAAAATTAACTGTGGAGGGTCTGTCTAGAAGTATTTGGATAGTGTCCCCTTCAAAATGTTACTATGGGGACCACAGTTCTGGCTACTCCCTTCCCAGATTTATGTAAAGTTGTCTGAACTTTGCTAGAGCTCCAGTTACTCAGAGCTGCTGACAATATTTTGTAAACTCACCCCCCCCCCCCCCCCTCCCAAAATTGTTTAATCTTTCCTCCTTTATTGGATATATGAAATGTCTGCACGTTGAATTTCTGGAGGGTCTACCCCAGTGGTTCTTGAACAGTGTGCTGTGGCACCATGGGGTTCCTTGGGTTGGTAATCCAGGACCAAATTAAACTTATTGTCAATGCAAGAGATAAAAACCAGTGCTGGTAGCTGCCAATCGTAAAATATGTGGACAAATAGAAGGGAATCCTGTCCCTTCACACGACCCTAACAATGACATAAAAAAAAAAAAAAAAATTTGACTTGGGGGTGCCATGAAGAAAATCCTGATACTCTAGGGTGCCATGATTCAAAAGTTTGGGAACCACGGGCTTGCCCAATATAAAAGTGGCAAATGCTTAAAATGTTAAAACCCAGGTTTTCTCCTTTTTTTAAATGATTGGTACTTTAAAACCATTTACAGACCCCCAAAATCTTGATGCAAAAGATACCTAAATAAAGGCGCAACTCTTGGTGTTAATGTTTTGATTTAAAATTGTAGAAGATGGTTATTAAGGGGTCAGGGCCGGATCTAGACCTTGTGGTGCCCAGGGCAAAAAATAGGGGCATGGCTTCACGGAGAAGGGGTATGGTCAGTTATGCCTGCTGTAGCTGTGCCCCCTGTAGAGTTGTGCAGCTTACAAAAAATACTTGCCATCCCCGCTCCTGCTGCCCTCCGTCTCCGGCCGCCGGTGCCACTCCTCAGATCTATGGGAGAGACATCATGACATCTCTCCCATAGCACCACAGACACTAGAGGTCAATTATGACCTCTACCGTCTATGTGCCGCTCCCGCAATGCAGTGCGGTGCACAATGACTATCTCACAGCAGGTGGCACCAGTAGCAGATCTTGCCATGGCGGCAGCACCCTCTGGATGGCGGCGGCGCCCTGGGCAAAAATCCTGCTTGCCCGTAGCAAGATATGCTACTGTAAGGGGTGGGATGGCAAAACTTGAAAGAAATGGAATCCATCAGACTGCATGCCTTCCTACCTCTGTCTGTTTTTACCCAGTTTTGTTCTATTACTGTTCTAATTGTAAAGCGCAACGGAATATGCTGCGCTATATAAGAAACTGTTAATAAATAAATAATGTGGCAACACCCATTAACAGCACACTAAATGAATCCTGTCAGAAGGTAACTGAGGATAACCGCGAATGCCTACTGGTGTCAGTACGGCACAACTCACAAAACAAGTGACCATACCTCACCTGTATTCCGGCAGTGGTATGGTGACCCTGTTGGGATTCCGGCATCAGTATTCAGACTACTGGGATCCTGATGAACGGTATGCTAACCGCATATAATCACTAGCTCTGCTTTTAGGTGCAACTCTCCACACTGAAACATAGAAACCTGAGAGGAGTCCAGTAAAACTCCATACCATGGTTTATCAGACTAAACAAAGGTGCAGAGCTGCAGCAGTAAAAATCTGCATTACCACTTGTACTATATCTGCAAAATTTATAGTCCATAAACAGTTGTTGCAGGACTGGAACACTTGAGGCCAGATATGACCAGTCATGTGTCTTAGTGGCTATCATTACATTTCATAGCTTGAATTAGATATAATCTGACTGCTGCTATGATGCAGTACAAACTCTGCTGCTAAATGTAATGTCCAGAAACTGCAGCACAGGGATCCCTGCTTACATCCTGGTATAACCCCTGGCCAAACTACTTCGTATATTAAGCCTGATTGCCTGGCCTTGTTGCATATTAGTCTTGGATGGGCAGGGACCAATATAATGTGAATGTTCAATACCATCTTTGTCACTGTACAATGCTGCATAATAAAAATAACCTGTTTCCAAATAATACTCCTAACCTCACATGTAGGTACCTGGCTGCCCTCTGGTGAGCCAGTCTACCCGGATGGATCAACAGAAGGTTCCAAATGCACATTTCCAGATGGCCGTCCATTCCCACAAGAAGCTGAGCAGAAACGCAGCAAGTTTGTATACGTCTGGCAAGTATGGGGTACGTTTTTTGGTCTGCCCATCCATTGACTTGGTCCCCTCAAGCGAACCCTTTATCTTTATTTTAATGGTTATACTGTCTTCAATTACTGTTTTATTCTAGGAAAGTACTGGCAGGTGGTAGATGGTGCTTCCTCCAATCTCACTGTAGAGACAGATGGTGTTCCCCTTGGCTCCTACACAATGGAAGTTGTTGTTTACCATTATCGTGGTCGACAGAAATTCATCCCTATTGGCAGTACCTCCTCTCAATTTGCAATAACTGGTAAGTACTAGGGCACATCTGCCATATTCAAACTATACTAGATGAATGGTAACCAGCTTAAATCTACATTAAACACCAAAAAAACTTCAATATACTGTTCAGTTACAATAAAGTATAGAATGGATTGGTTTGTATGTTTTAAAATTTATTTCTATCGGATAAGTGGTTTGTGGTCTATAAATGACCTGAATCGGGTTAGAAAGATTAGACTTATTTAATTACCCAGAACCTGAACGCTCTAACCACTGTTTTGAAAGAACAGTGGCTAAACTATAGTATTAAAATGTTAACTCTTCTAACTAAGTTAGAGAATGGCTGACCTAAAGTCCCATGTTGGAGTCAGTCATGCCTTTTTTTTTTAATTTATTTTTTATTTGTTTTACAGATCAGATTCCAATCTCCGTTTCCATAACCCAAGTCCTTGACTTGGACCAGAATGACCAGCGTTTTATACAAAACAGAGCAGTGTCCTTCTCTGTAGCTGTTCATGACCCAAGTGAATACCTCAAGGCATCGGACATATCATTCTCCTGGGATTTCGGAGATCAGAGTGGTATACTAATAACTAGAAATACAGGTGTCACTCATACTTATGTGTCTTCTGGTGTGTACAATGCAAAAGCCACCGTGCAAGCTGCTATTCCAATATCTTCATGTGGTAGTACAACTGCACAAGTGGCTACTACAGAACTATCTTTTGAGTCGACAACTGAAGCTGCTGTGGCCACTACAAATGGTGGGCAAGAGTCTGGTAAGCTACCCAACCCCCCCCCCCCCCCCATATTATATATTTTTTGGAGGCTGGATGAAAGACTAATGGAGTGACGTTTCTATTTTCTATCATACTAGCTTATAGTATAGCATAAGCTCTCAAATTGGTTTCCAAATGTAACTTCTATAGCCTAGTCATTAAATTGTGTTGTAATTGTGACTCCTGTCAAGGTGAGTTGGTGACCATCAGCATGGTCTCTACTTTGAGCCCGTAAGCGGACTAATTATTCTGTGCATGGGCCAAGTTGCTAGATCTCGCCCACAGTCACTTGTGGGTTAGAGGAAAGATGATTGTATATGTGGGCAATAGTCTTCTCTCCTGTCCAATCAGGTTGTCATAGTTTCATCCCAAGACTGGTGGTCAGTATTGGGTTTATTCATGAAGTGGAGAAGTTGCCCATGGCAACTTATCAGCTGTTATGTTTACCTGTATAGAATGCACTTTAAAATGTTACCTTAACACAGATTGTTTTGCCATGGTCAACTTCTCCACTGGCTCACTTCTCCACACTTCACTGCTTCATGAATAGACCCATAATCTTTTGCAGCCACTGTATTGAAACTTTCCTGTAACCAGACTCTGGGGAAAAGGGAGAGAAAGAAGGCTCTTGTGTGGGCGCACTCTTTAAAAAAGGAAAATTCCTATGACATATGGAAAGAAATACAAAACATAACTTTTAATGTTGACATTTATAACGAAATTACCCATGTAGCTGATCCATATAGAAAAAAGGTATAAAGATTTTAAAATGTTCTGGTCTGTTTAATCACAATGTGTGATTGGAATGGTTGTAGATATTTGATCGTCTTACCCCCATTTCCCCTGACCAGTACAGAATATCTGTATTAATGGGACCAAGGAGTGGTCATAAGGATTATTTGATAAGTACGTCCCAATAGGGCTACTTGGATTCAAATATAGTCTTCTGCATTCAAAAGGACCTGACTTTCTGAGGTAAGCCACAATGATTGGTCGTAGGCCTCCAATATGAAAGAATAGAAGTAAGAATGAGTGGTGATACTGCTGTTGGCGTCGCAACTCGCATAAGACGGGAAATAGTCCCTGCTCTACAACACCGGGTATTCGCAGGAGGTCTCCTCTCCCGGTACTGACCCAGCCCAACGCTGTTTGGCTTCCAAGATCGGACGAGATCGGGCATTGGTAGCGTGGTATGATAGTAGAGAATTTATATGAAAGTACACCAATGAGAGTGCACCTATATACGAAAATAAGAGGAATGAGGACAGTTTAACAGGAAAAGAGATGAATTAGTAAAGTACAAATAAGTGGATCTGCTTTCTGCGTTAGACACGGCTCATCAAATCCCACATCTGTGGTATTGTGCTCCGTGGATCGCGGATGAGAGTCCACGAAAAAATAGTAAAGCATGAGCAAGAGATATAAAATCTGTGATTTTGGTTAAATAGTCAGTGAAGAATTGCAGATAAGGAATTAAGTTAAGGTAAGATGGAAATTATATCTGTCATCAGGGAAATCCGCCCCAAATCAATAAGTGCTGGTATTTGACACTTGGGGGGGAAAAGGAAAATATAACTTTTCAAAGTTTAAATCCATACTATGTTACTCAGGCTGGGCAAGCAATGTAAACAAGGTATTTTAAGCATCAATTGGAGAAATCTCATTAATGAACATAATACATCCTGAGCTGAGTGTGGAAGTTCAGTTGAATTTAACCAAATCAGGTGTGGTGAATCCCACAAACTGAGCCAGGAAAATAATGGTATTATCAATGACCGAAAACACACTGAGGATCACAGTGAATAAAAGAATCTGATAATATACTGGCCTCTGCTGGTAAAAACTCAGCATAACAGTATAAAATCTCTAGCAGGTGTAAACTAGCAAATCCAAAGAAATGGAAAGGATAGGAGAAGGATTATTGAAAAAATTGTTGTGTTTGCTGTTAGAAAATAGAGCTTATAACAGGGGTATGTATGTGTACTACACAGGTCTACTCAAATATATAATCAAATAAAGCATATTAATCAGTACACATAGAATGTTGCTGTCTGTGTATATTATAAACAGAACAGCAGTAGGCTTACGGTCACAAAGATTGAAAAAAATAATCAGAGTGGTCAGGTGCCAGTGCAGGAGCTAGAGATTCTCTCCATGTGTGGTCCCCCCTGTGGAAAACGCGTTTCGCCCTGACTGGCTTGTTCACTTCCGGGTTTTTTACTGGTCAGGGGAAATGGGGGTAAGACGATCAAATGTCTACAACCATTCCAATCACACATTGTGATTAAACAGACCAGAACATTTTAAAATCTTTATCTTTATACCTTTTTCTATATGGATCAGCTACATGGGTAATTTCGTTATAAATGTCAACATTAAAAGTTATGTTTTGTATTTCTTTCCATATGTCATGGGAATTTTCCTTTTTTTTTTTTTTTTTTTTTTTTTTTTTAGTGCGCCCACACGAGCCTTCTTTCTCTCCCTTTTCCCAGTACATGTACTCTCTGGCTCTGGGCGCACCACCAACTAGGACAACGCCATCCATTTAAGTAAAAAACCAGGTGTTTTTTTTTCTTTTTCCTATTTTGAGTGTCCAATTGTCCAATTTTTGGTTCTCTCGTATCGGTACTGTATTAATCTGACTGGTGCCCGATCGCCCCCTGTCTAGTCATCTGTAACCAGACTCAACAGTTGATGCTCCATGGCAAAACAATTGTTACATTGACAGGTGTAAATCTTATGCAATACTTACAGCTGTCATGGATGATTGTGAATAAGGGGCAGATGTACTAGGCCTTGGGAAGAGTATCAGCCCACTGGCTCCTGTTGTCCAAACACTGACTAACATCTGATTGGCTAGTAGTTGTCTCTCTCCCCATGGCGCAAGGGCCCTACACATTGGCCGAGCTGCCTGACGGCAGATACGGGCGACGCGGCAGAGGGGCAGTGACGGGGGGAGTCAAGTTTCTTCACTCCCCCCGTCACCTGGCTGCATTGAAGTGCAGGCAAATATGGATGAGATCGTCCATATTGGCCTGCATGTACAGCCGACAGGGGACCAGCGATGAACGAGCGCTGGGCCGCGCATCATTCATCACTGGTGACTCCACACTCAAAGATATGAATGTTATCTCGTTCATATCTTTGTCTGATGTCGGCCAGTGTGTAAGGCCTATTAGTTCATCTTGCACTAAATCCTAGTGATGCTTTGTACAAGTAGGTGATAACACTATCTAATCTTGAATTGGATTAAATCGGGGCTTTATCCATGAAGTGGCAATACTGAATACTCTCTGTAGCAGGTAAATAGTGAAGTCTTTTAGAACTGCAAGTGCATAAAGTGATTTGTTATTGATTAACACTTTGTGATTTATCTGCAGTGGCTCCCAGTGATACATCAGTGCCAGTTCCAGGAAACTCCACAGTATCTGTGGGTGCTGCAGCTGACCTGGTGACTGTTGATTTACTGGATAATGATGTAGAATCTGCATCTGTGCAACCAGAATCTGCTATTACTGCTGTCCCTGAAGATGGGACACAAGTGACTGACGAGGCTGAGGCTGTTACACTAATAGAAGCTGTCCCCACTGAGGAAAGCACAACTACTGCAGAAGTAACTGAAAGTGAAGTGGCTGTAACACTACCTGAAGCTGTACAAACACCAGACACTGTACCCAGCCAACCTGGAGAAACTGGAACACAAACTGAGGGCCCTGTAGCAAGTGCTGCAGAGAGTACTGAGGCTGCAGTGACTTCCACTGGTATAATAACCACACAAGGTAAGTATTAATGCCAAGGCATTGTCAGATTTTCATTTCATTGTCTAGCCATACAATAGAACAAATTTGTCTGCTTTCTAACACTTAATTATGGAATATTGGTAACTGTACAATACTGAATTCTACTGATCATTGTAACAGATCTGGCTGCATCCAATGAAACTGTACCTGCCACAGAAACTGAAGTATTGTTGATTGCTAAACGCCAGGCTCCTGAGGGACCTCTTGTAGGATGTCTAATGTATAGATACGGGACATTTGCTACTGACCTGGAAATTGTTTGTAAGTATCAAAGCCATGTGGTGTCTCTCAAAGCCCATACAGGTCACTAATGTCTGTTTTCTAATTACACATTTTAGCGGGAATTGAAAGTGTCCAAATTGTACAAGTGGAGCCTATTGTAGCAGTTGGACTTGAGAATACAGTGGACCTCACAATTACTTGCCAAGGGAGGTAAGAAATAGTCCAGATGGCTGTAACAGAGCTTTAATCTCTAAGCTTTCAGGAAGGCTTTGGTTTACGTCTTCCAGATGGGGTATACTTAACCATGAGATGTCGGGGTGTGGGTGGGACTGTTCATGTAGTAACTATCTTCTACCTGACTTAGAGGGGTTTAAATTGCAAATGTTCATGCTGTTTAGGTACCTCAAGCTGGTTCCACAATTGACCCTTAGCCAATTGTATAGGCACAATCTAACACAACTCTAAAATATCAACTTTATTTTTTTTATTTAGTGTTCCAAGACAAGTGTGCACTGTAATCTCAGATGCTGACTGTGAGAATCCACAGGAGACGGTCTGTAACCCAGTGGAACCCTCTGACTGTCAGTTAGTACTTCGGCAAGCTTTCAATAACTCTGGAGTCTTCTGTGTTAATGTGTCCTTGGCAAATGATGTTAGCTTGGCTGTAGCCAGTGCACAAGTTACTGTATCAGCAGGTAAGTACAAGCTCCATTATTGAAAAGCAGCTAACTGAATAAGACTAATGGAGTTCATGCCCAACACATAGCACTGGGTTTCTAAATGTGCTTTCCTGAAGTGTGGGTGTTACTAGTGAGTTACATCGCTGGGGGTCTGTTTTGAGAGCAGATTACCACAAAATGGAAAGCTTTCTTGACCACTGGCGAGTCTTACCTCCAGGATCTAGTGTTCCTGGTTATTTCAAAACTGAACTGTAGTTTTGACTTTTTCACATTCAAATACTAAATGAATCGTGTTTATGCACCTTTATAAAGATTGATCATAACATGTTTTTGGCCTAGAACAGTGATGGCTAACCTTGACACTCCAGCTGTTAAACTACACATCCCAGCATTGCTTTTTGGCTGTGCTAAAACTGATGCAGGGCATGCTGGGATGTGTAGTTCAACAGCTGGAGTGTCGAGGTTAGCCATCACTGGCCTAGAAGTTTGAGAATAAGGGGTGGGGCGCCAGAATGATCCTGGTAGGACCTGTCTGCTTTAGTCGTTCTACTCTCCCCTTCAGTCTCAATAGCGCTTTTTCTCTTCCCACTCACTATAGGTGCAGTGTCTTCAGTTAATGGTATTGCTATACTAGTTGGTGTACTCCTAACTGCCTTTGCCGTGGCTACTGTAGCTTACACTTACCGGTAAGTAACTATGCACAGTCTGTAATTAGAAACTCCTTAAATGCAGTTCTGAAGCTACAAAGTAGCATGCTAAACATACTTTAAGACCTGATGTACTTCTAGAATTGGAATATTGAACTGAATACAAAAGTTTTATGAATGTTCTCTTCTCCATAAAGCTGACATTTTATTTCCCCTCACTTAGGCGTACAAAGACCTACACACTACTTGGCACAGGACACTCATCTGTCAACTGGTTTCCTGATCGTCCATCTCTTCGCCTCTTTATTCAAAACGTCTTTGGCCGTGCTCTGAGTGGGGAGAATAGCCCTCTCTTAAATGGTCGGGTAGTGTGAGTGACAGAAACGCATTCTAGGTGCATGAAGCCTGTGTGGAAGATGGTGGCAAGAATTGTTCTATGGTTTTATAATTAAACAAAAGCAAGTGTCATGTTACATCTGACTTCTAAGTCTATAATGTCAACACAAAGCACTGTAGGTATCAGTGGCTCTTCATTTTTGTGAAGGGCAGACTGACAACATTCTGTGGTTGATATGATTTTCAAATAAAAAAGGAACTAAAGATCAGTGTCGGGTGTGGTGTGTGTTCCCCCCCCCCCCCCCCCCCCCAAACTACACTATCTATATATGTATCCAGAGAGCCAAAGTTAACTATGATGCCCATTAATTCAATGCTGCCTGGAACAGCCAGAAGTAACCATTTGAATGATATCCAACAAACTAAAAGGCATATTAAACTGATTATTGAATGAGAAACTAAACTCCTTTTGTAAGGAGTGAAATATAAAGAATTTTCAGATGAATCTATGAAATTCGTATAGCCTCCTATAAACCAACACTAGTATAGGAAAGATCACTCACTGCAAATACAGAACCTGCAGCTTCTAGACCGAGGTCCTGATTCAGATTTGTAGGAAATGCCAATGGGCATGTAACAGATCAGCAGACTGATCATGTGCAAAGATCACATGCACTGGTGTACTATTGCAATGCTGCGTGTACGGAGGATTTGGTGATTGACCAGAAGGAACTGTCTGGGGAATGTGGCGGCAAAAACAAAATGTGTGTGTGTGTGTGTGTGTATATATATATATATATATATATATATATATATATATATATATATATATATATATATATATATGGTACCAGTTTCACTACTGCCACCTGATTGACTATAGAATAAATTGGAGTCTGTCCTTCTTGCTGAGGACTCTGCAGTGACTCCAGTAGGAATCTATTTGCTGGGCAGCAGCTTATCTTGCAATGGCTACCAAATCGGGCTGAGAAAATGCACTTGCATACAAATCTGAATTAGGTCCTGGCTGCAAAAGTTGTTCAAAAGGAAAAAAATACTAGGCACCTGTATCTGGAGCAATCAATAACCATAGTAGGTTCTGCATACAGAACAATGACCTGTGTAAATGGTTGTGAATGTAGATCACACTTGACACTAATGACCTGGTGACATAGATAAACAGAGAACAACATTTCTCATACGTCCTAGAGGATGCTGGGGATGCTTCAAGAACCATGGGGTATAGACAGGATCTGTGGGAGACATGGGCACACCATAAGACTTTGAATGGGTGTGAACTGGCTCCTCCCTCTATGACCCTCCTCCAGACTCCAGTTAGATTCTGTGCCCAGTGAGACTGGATGCACACTGAGGAGCTCTCCAGAGTTTGTCTGAAAAATACTTTATTAGGGTTATTTTCAGGGAGACCTGCTGGCTACAGGATCCCTGCAGTGTGAGAGGAGAGAAGCAGACCTATTTCTTAAGAGTTCAAGGGCTCTGCTTCTTAGGCTACTGGACACCATTAGCTCCAGAGGGTTCGATCACTACGGTACGCCTAGCTGCTTGTTCCCGGAGCCACTGTCACCCCCCTCACAAAGCCAGAAGATAGAAGCTGGGTGAGTATGAGAAGATCAGGAGACTTCAGTGACGGCAGAAGAGGTACCGCGCTGCGTGCCATGCTCCCACACACAACGCAGCACTGCAGGGGGTGCGCCCTGGGCAGCATGAAGACCTCAAATCAGACTGGCATGAGTTATAACAGTGCCCCGGGCACTAGTTAGGAGACCCCCGCCAGTATAAACATATCTTTAAGCGGGACTGAAGCGTGCCTTGTAGTGGGCGGGGCTTAGCCCACACAGCTCTGACCAGTGCCATTTTCTTTCCTCAGAAGCTGCAGAGACGCTGGCCCTGTCCTCCACACTGCTGTACAAGTAACAGGATGCAAAACGGTGTGGGGGGGCACAAATAATTGGTGCTGATTTGTGTATATATATATATAAAGCGCTAACAGGTCTAAGCAGTCATTTTACTGGCCTCAGTACCGGGATAGGCGCTGGGTGTGAGCTGGCAGAACTCGGTCTCTCTTGCAGACTTTATTATGGGTCAGTCTCCTATAGCCCCAGTGTGGTTGTCAGTACGTGTGTGTCGACATGTCTGAGGCTGAATGCTCTTCCCAGGAGGAGGCTATAGTGGGAACAGAAAATGTGAGTGACCGTGTCGGCACTGCTGACGGATGATTGGGTGAATATGTTGAGTGTTTTAAACGCAAACGTGACTAAGTTGACTAAGATTTGATAAATCTGAGTAAGAACATGGAGGAAATCCATGGAAGATGCTTTGTCACAGGCCCAGACCCCTTGGGTCACAGAAACGTGCATTTACCCAGATAGCATACGGATACCGACAGGGACTCTAATTCCAGTGTCGACTATAGTGATGCCAGATTACATCCAAAGCTGGCTAAGAGTATTCAGTACATGATTGTGGCGATAAAAGATGTATTACATATCACGGAGGACCCTGCTGTTCCTGATACTAGGGTCTGTATGTTTAAAGGAAAGAAACCGGAGGTAACGTTTCCTCCCTCTCATGAACTGAAAGCGCTTTTTGAAAAGGCTTGGGAAAATCCTGACAAAAAGATACAGGTTCCCAAAAGAATTCCAGTGACCTATCCGTTCCCCTCTGGGGACAGGGAACGGTGGGAGTCAATCCCCACGGTAGACAAAGCTTTATTGCGTCTATCCAAAAAGGTGGCGCTTCCGTCCCCTGACACGGCTGCCCTAAAGGCTCCTGCGGATCGTAAGCAGGAAACTACACTAAAATCCATTTATGTCACTACAGGGTCACTACTCAGGCCTGCCGTTGCTGCGGCATGGGTGAGTAGCGCTATTGAAAGGTGGGCAGATAACTTTTCATCTGAGGTAGATACCCTAGACAGGGATAGTGTGCTTTTGACTCTGGGTTACATCAGGGACGCTGCAGCATATTTAAAAGATGTAAGGGATATTGGCCTTTTGGGTTCAAGGGCCAATGCCATGGCGGTCTCAGCAAGGAGAGCGTTGTGGATACATCAATGGAATGCTGATGCTGACTCTAAGGAGGCGATGGAGTCTCTTCCGTTTAACGGTAGGGTCTTGTTTGGCGACTGCCTCACTGACCTGGTGTCTACGGCTACCGCGGGTAAGTCTTCATTTTTACCTTATGTCCCTGCACAGCAGAAGAAATCGCCTCACTATCAGATGCAGTCCTTTCGGCCCAATAAATTCAAAAAAGGACGTGGGTCCTCCTTCCTTGCTGCGAGGGGGAGAGGATAGGGAAAAAGGTCACAGGCTGTGGCAAGTTCCCAGGATCAGAAGTCCTCTCTGGCTTCTACCAAATCCACCGCATGACGCTGGGAGTCCGCTTCAGTGGGGGCACGTCTCAAACTCTTCAGTCAGGTCTGGGTGCACTCGGACCTGGATCCTTGGATAGTAGACATAGTAACCCAGGGGTACAAGCTAGAGTTTCAAGACGTGCCCCCTCACTGATTTTTCAAATCGGCCTTGCCAGCTTCTCTTCCGGAAAGGGAGATAGCGCTGCGATACTAAAGATGTGTCAAAATCAAGTCATTGTCACGGTGCCCCCGTCTCAACAGGGAGGAAGGTTTTTATTCGAGCCTGTTGGTGGTTCCCGAAGCCAGATGCCTCAGCCAGAACGATTCTAAACCTAAAATTCCCTCAATTTCTTTCTAAAAAAATTAAAGTTCAAAATTGAGTCTCTACGAGCAGTGATCTCCAGTCTGGAGGAGGGGGATTTTATGGTGTCGGTCGACATAAAAGATGCTTACTTACATGTCCCCATATATCCTCCACATCAGACTTGCCTGAGATTTGCTGTGCAGGATTGTCACTACCAATTTTAGACGTTGCCGTTTGGTCTGTTCACGGCTCCGAGGATTTTCACCAAAGTAATGGCGGAAATGATGGTTCTCCTGCGCAAGCAGGGAAACGCAATTATCCCGTACTTGTACGATCTCCTGATAAAGGAGAGGTCCAAGGAGCAATTGTTGAAGAAGGTTGCCCTTTCACTGACGATTCTGCAACAACACGGTTGGCTCCTAAATTTGCCAAAATCACAGTTGGATCCGACGACACGGCTGTCATTCCTGGTTATGATTCTGGATACAGAATTGCAGAGAGTTTTTCTTCCAGTGGAAAAAGCTTGGGAAATACAGAACATGGTAAAACAGATTCTGTAACCGGCAAAGGTGTCAGTTCTTCACTGCACTCGGTTGCTGGGGAAGATGGTGGCGGCCTACGAGGTCATTCCGTATGGCAGGTTCCATGCCAGGGTGTTTCAGTGGAACCTGCTGGACCAGTGGTCCGGGTCTCACCTGGACATGCACCGGAAATTAATTCTATCTCCCGGGACCAGAATTTCCCTTCTGTGGTGGCTGCACAGTTCTCACCTTCTGGAGGGACGCAGGTTCAGGAGTCAGGATTGGTTCCTGGTGACCACAGATGCGAGCCTCCGAGGCTGGGGAGCAGTCACACAGGGAAGAAATTTTCAGGGAAAGTGGTCAAGCCAGGAAGCTTGTCTACATATAACCATTCTGGAATTAAGAGCCATCTACACTGGCATATTGCAAGCAGAACATCTTCGGGGTCTTCCGGTCTTGATTCAGTCAGACAACGTGACAGCAGTGGCGTACATAAACCACCAAGGCGGAACAAGGAGCAAAGCGGCGATAGCCGAGGCCACGATGATTCTTCGCTGGGCGGAAAGACATGCCAGCGCTCTGTCAGCGGTCTTCATTCCAGGAGTGGACAACTGGGAAGCAGACTTCCTCAGCAGACACGATCTCCATCCAGAAGAGTGGGGTCTTCATCAAGAGGTCTTTGCAGAAGTGACAAGTCGTTGGGGAGTTTCTCAAGTGGACATGATGGCCTCCCGCCTCAACAAGAAACTTCAGAGATATTGTTCCAGGTCAAGGGACCCTCAAGCGATAGCGGTGGATGCCCTAGTGATACCGTGGGTGTTTCAGTCGGTCTATGTGTTCCCACCACTTCCACTCATTCCAAACGTGATAAAAATTATAAGAAGAACAAGGGTTCAGGCGATCCTCATTGTTCCAGATTGGCCAAAAAGGGCCTGGTATCCAGATCCTCAGGAGTTGCTCATAGAAGATCCCTGGCCTCTTCCTCTTCGGGAGGACCTGTTACAACAGGGGCCATGCGTGTATCAGGACTTACCGTGGCTGCGTTTGACGGCGTGGCGGTTGAACGCCAAATCCTAGCCCGAAAGGGTATTCCCAGTGAAGTCATTCCTACAGTTCTTCAGGCTAGAAAAGAAGTAATGGCAAAGGGATTACCACCGTATTTGGAGGAAATATGTGTCTTGGTGTGAATCCAAGAAGCCTCCTACGGAAGAATTTCACCTGGGGCATTTGCTCCATTTCCTACAAGCAGGTGTGGATGCGGGCCTAAAGTTAGACTCTATTAAAGTACAGATTTCGGCCTTGTCGATCTTTTTTCTAAAATAATTGGCCTCCCTTCCAGAAGTTCAGACCTTCGTAAAAGGCGTGCTGCACATCCAACCTCCCTTTGTGCCCCCAGTGGCATCATGGTACCTTAATGTGGTGTTGCAATTCTTGCAATCACATTGGTTTGAACCTTTGCGCAAGGTTGAGTTAAAATTCCTTACTTGGAAAGTGGTCATGTTGTTAGCCTTAGCGTCTGCAAGGCGAGTGCCTGAGTTGGCGGCTTTGTCTCCCAAAAGCCCCTATTTGATTTTACATGCTGATAGAGCGGAGTTGAGAACTCGTCAGCAATTTCTGCCAAAAGTGGTTTCATCATTTCATGTTAATCAGCCAATTGTGGTGCCAGTGGCTACTGCCGCCTTGGTGGAGTCAAAGTCTCTCGATGTGGTCAGAGCTTTGAAGATCTATGTCGCCAGAACGGCGCAGATTAGGAAAAATAAGATTTTACTCACCGGTAAATCTATTTCTCGTAGTCCGTAGTGGATGCTGGGAACTCCGAAAGGACCATGGGGAATAGCGGCTCCGCAGGAGACTGGGCACAACTAAAAGAAAGCTTTTAGACTACCTGGTGTGCACTGGCTCCTCCCACTATGACCCTCCTCCAAGCCTCAGTTAGGATACTGTGCCCGGAAGAGCTGACACAATAAGGAAGGATTTTGAATCCCGGGTAAGACTCATACCAGCCACACCAATCACACCGTATAACTCGTGATACCATATCCAGTTAACAGTATGAAACATAACTGAGCCTCTCAACAGATGGCTCATAACAATAACCCTTTAGTTAACAATAACTATGTACAAGTATTGCAGACAATCCGCACTTGGGATGGGCGCCCAGCATCCACTACGGACTACGAGAAATAGATTTACCGGTGAGTAAAATCTTATTTTCTCTAACGTCCTAGTGGATGCTGGGAACTCCGAAAGGACCATGGGGATTATACCAAAGCTCCCAAACGGGCGGGAGAGTGCGGATGACTCTGCAGCACCGAATGAGAGAACTCAAGATCCTCCTCAGCCAGGGTATCAAATTTGTAGAATTTAGCAAACGTGTTTGCCCCTGACCAAGTTGCAGCTCGGCAAAGTTGTAAAGCCGAGACCCCTCGGGCAGCCGCCCAAGATGAGCCCACTTTCCTCGTGGAATGGGCTTTTACTGATTTAGGATGCGGCAATCCAGCCGCAGAATGCTCCGGCTGAATTGTGCTACAAATTCAGCGAGCAATAGTCTGCTTAGAAGCAGGAGCACCTATTTCGTTGGGTGCCTACAGGATAAAAAGCGAGTCAGTTTTCCTGACTCCAGCCGTCCTGGAAATATAAATTTTTAAGGCCCTAACTACGTCCAGTAACTTGGAATCTTCCAAGTCCCTAGTAGCCGCAGGCACTACAATAGGTTGGTTCAAGTGAAAAGCTCATACCACCTTAGGGAGAAACTGGGGACGAGTCCTCAATTCTGCCCTATCCATATGGAAAATCAGATAAGGGCTTTTACATGACAAAGCCGCCAATTCTGACACACGCCTGGCCGAAGCCAAGGCCAATATCATGACCACTTTCCACGTGAGATATTTCAGATCCACAGTTTTAAGTGGCTCAAACCAATGTGATTTTAAGAAACTCAACACCACGTTGAGATCCCAAGGTGCCACAGGAGGCACAAAAGGGGGCTGAATATGTAGCACTCCCTTTACAAATGTCTGAACTCCAGGCAGTGAAGCCAGTTCTTTCTGGAAGAAAATCGACAGAGCCGAAATCTGGACCTTAATGGAACCCAATTTTAGGCCCATAGTCACCCCTGACTGTAGGAAGTGCAGAAAACGACCCAGCTGAAATTCCTCTGTTGGGGCCTTCCTGGCCTCACACCACGCAACATATTTTCGCCAATTACGGTGATAATGGTTTGCGGTTACTTCTTTCCTGGCTTTTATCCGCGTAGGAATGACTTCCTCCGGAATGCCCTTTTCCTTTAGGATCCGGAATTCAACCGCCATGCCGTCAAACGCAGCCGCGGTAAGTCTTGGAACAGACAGGGCTCCTGCTGTAGCAGATCCTGTCTGGGCGGTAGAGGCCATGGGTCCTCTGATATCATTTCTTGAAGTTCTGGGTACCAAGCTCTTCTTGGCCCATCCGGAACCACGAGTATCGTTCTTACTCCTCGTTTTCTTATTATTCTCAGTACCTTTGGTATGAGAGGCAGAGGAGGGAATACATAAACCGACTGGTACACCCACGGTGTCACTAGAGCGTCCACAGCTATTGCCTGAGGGTCCCTGGACCTGGCGCAATATCTAGTTTTTTGTTTAGGCGGGACGCCATCATGTCCACCTGTGGCCTTTCCCAACGGTTTACCAACAGTTGGAAGACTTTTGGATGAAGTCCCCACTCTCCCGAGTGTAGGTCGCGCCTGCTGAGGAAGTCTGCTTCCCAGTTGTCCACTCCCGGAATGAACACTGCTGACAGTGCTAAGACGTGATTTTCCGCCCATCGGAGAATCCTTGTGGCTTCTGCTATCGCCATCCTGCTTCTTGTGCCGCCCTGTCGATTTACATGGGCGACTGCCGTGATGTTGTCTGATTGGATCAGTACCGGCTGGTTTTGAAGCAGAGGCCTTGCCAGACTTAGGGCATTGTAAATGGCCCTCAGTTCCAGAATATTTATGTGTAGGGACGACTCCTGACTTGACCAAAGTCCTTGGAAATTTCTTCCCTGTGTGACTGCCCCCCAGCCTCGAAGGCTGGCATCCGTGGTTACCAGGACCCAGTCCTGTATGCCGAATCTGCGGCCCTCTTGAAGATGAGCACTCTGCAGCCACCACAGTAGAGATACCCTGGTCCTTGGAGACAGGGTTATCAGCCGATGCATCTGAAGATGCGATCCCGACCACTTGTCCAAGAGGTCCCACTGAAAGGTTCTTGCATGGAACCTGCCGAATGGAATTTTGCTTCGTAAGAAGCTACCATTTTTCCCAGGACTCGTGTGCAGTGATGCACCGATACCTGTTTTGGTTTCAGCAGGTCTCTGACTAGAGATGACAGCTCCTTGGCTTTCTCCTGCGGGAGAAACACTTTTTTCTGTTCTGTGTCCAGAACCATCCCCAGGAACAGTAGGCGTGTGGTAGGAACCAGCTGTGACTTTGGAATGTATAGAATCCATCCGTGCTGTTGTAGCACTTCCCGAGATAGTGCTACTCCGACCAACAACTGCTCCTTGGACTTTGCCTTTATAAGGAGATCGTCCAAGTACGGGATAATTAAAACTCCCTTTTTTCGAAGGAGTATCATCATTTCTGCCATTACCTTGGTAAAGACCCTCGGTGCCGTGGACAGTCCAAACGGCAGTGTTTGGAATTGGTAATGGCAAACCTGTACCCCAAATCTGAGGTACTCCTGGTGAGGATGGTAAATGGGGACATGTAGGTAAGCATCCTTGATGTCCAGGGATACCATGTAATCCCCCTCCTCCAGGCTTGCAATAACCGCCCTGAGCGATTCCATCTTGAACTTGAATTTTTTTATGTATGTGTTCAAGGATTTCAAATTTAAAATGGGTCTCACCGAACCGTCCGATTTCGGTACCACAAACAGTGTGGAATAGTAACCCCGTCCTTGTTGAAGTAGGGGCACCTTGACTATCACCTGCTGGGAATACAGCTTGTGAATTGCCTCTAGCACAGCCTCCCTGCCTGAGGGAGTTGTCGGCAAGGCAGATTTGAGGAAACGGCGGGGGGGAAACGCCTCGAATTCCAGCTTGTACCCCTGAGATACTACTTGAAGGATCCAGGGATCCACCTGTGAGCGAGCCCACTGATCGCTGAAATTTTTGAGGCGGCCCCCCCACCGTACCTGGCTACGCCTGTGGAGCCCCCGCGTCATGCGGTGGACTCAGAGGAAGCGGGGGAAGAATTTTGATTCTGGGAACTGGCTGACTGGTGCAGCTTTTTCCCTCTTCCCTCGTCTCTGTGCAGAAAGGAAGCGCCTTTGACCCGCTTGCTTTCTTGAAGCCGAAAGGACTGTACCTGATAATACAGTGCTTTCTTAGGCTGTGAGGAAACCTGAGGTAAAAAAAATTTCTTCCCAGCTGTTGCCGTGGATACGAGGTCCCAGAGACCATCCCCAAACAATTCCTCACCCTTATAAGGCTCTATGTGCCTTTTAAAGTCAGCATCACCTGTCCAGTGTCGGGTCTCTAATACCCTCCTGACAGAATGGACATTGCATTAATTCTGGATGCCAGCCGGCAAAATATCCCTCTGTGCATCCCTCATATATAAGACGACGTCTTATGGTGGCCAAATAGTATCCCTGTTTGACAGGGTTACAGACCACGCTGCAGCAGCACTATCTGCAGGTCTCAGTCTAGTACCTGAGTGTGTAAATACAGACTTCAGGATAGCCTCCTGCTTTTTATCAGCAGGTACCTTCAAAGTGGCCGTATCCTAAGACGGCAGTGCCACCTTTTTTGACAAACGTGTGAGCGCCTTATCCTCTGGCGGGAAAGGGTACGCCATCAGTAACTTTTTAGAAATTACCAGTTTCTTATCGGGGGGAACCCACGCTTTTTCACACTTCATTCACTCATTTGATGGGGGAACAAAACACTGCCTGCTTTTTCTCCCCAAACATAAAACCCTTTTTTAGTGGTACTTGGGTTAATGTCAGAAATGTGTAACACATTTTTTATTGCCGGGATCATGTAACGGATGTTCCTAGTGGATTGTGTATATGTCTCAACCTCGTCGACACTGGAGTCAGACTCCGTGTCGACATCTGTGTCTGCCATCTGAGGGAGTGGGCGTTTTTGAGCCCCTGATGGCCTTTGAGACGCCTGGGCAGGCGCGGGCTGAGAAGCCGGCTGTCCCATAGCTGTTACGTCATCCAGCCTTTTATGTAAGGAGTTGACACTGTCGGTTTATACCTTCCACCTATCCATCCACTCTGGTGTCGGCCCCACAGGGGGCGACATCACATTTATCGGCATCTGCTCTGCCATCACATAAGCCTCCTTATCAAACGTGTCGACACAGCCGTACCGACACACCGCACACACACAGGGAATGCTCTGACTGAGGACAGGACCCCACACAGCCCTTTGGGGAGACAGAGAGAGAGTATGCCAGCACACACCAGAGCGCTATATAATTTAGGGATTAACACTATATTGAGTGAATTTTTCCCAATAGCTGCTTGTATATACAATATTGCGCCTAAATTTAGTGCCCCCCCCTCTCTTTTTAACCCTTTGAGCCTGCAAACTACAGGGGAGAGCCTGGGGAGCTGTCTTCCAGCTGCACTGTGAAGAGAAAATGGCGCCAGTGTGCTGAGGGAGATAGCTCCGCCCCTTTTTCGCGGACTCCCCCCCCCCCCCCCCCCCCCCCCCCCCCGCCTGTTGCCAGCAGGTCTCACTGTAAAATAAAAAACCTAAAATAAACTTTCTTTCTAGGAGCCCCTAGTGTGCATCCAGCTCGGCCGGGCACAGAAATCTAACTGAGGCTTGGAGGAGGGTCATAGTGGGAGGAGCCAGTGCACACCAGGTAGTCTAAAAGCTTTCTTTTAGTTGTGCCCAGTCTCCTGCGGAGCCGCTATTCCCCATGGTCCTTTCGGAGTTCCCAGCATCCACTAGGACGTTAGAGAAACAGAGGCTGTTTGTCCTGTGGGCTCCCAACAAGATTGGGGCTCCTGCTTCTAAGCAGACTATTGCGCGCTGGATTTGTATTATGATTCAGCAGGCTCATTCTACGGCAGGATTGCCGTTACCGAAATCGGTGAAAGCCCATTCTACCAGAAAGGTGGGCTCATCCTGGGCGGCTGCCCGGGGAGTCTTGGCGTTACAACTTTGCCGAGCTGCTACTTGGTCGGGTTCAAACACCTTTGCAAAGTTTTACAAGTTTGATACCCTGGCTGAGGAGGACCTCTTGTTTGGTCAATCGGTGCTGCAGAGTCATCCGCACTCTCCCGCCTGTTCTAGAGCTTTGGTATAAAACCCATGGTTCTTGAAGCATCCCCAGCATCCTCTAGGACGTATGAGAAAATAGGATTTTAATACCTACCGGTAAATCCTTTTCTCTTAGTCCGTAGAGGATGATGGGCGCCCGTCCCAGTGCGGGCTGTATCTGCATTTTGGTTATAGTTACGCTCATGTTGCGTTGGGTTCAGTCAGTCTGTGACTGTTGTTGGTCATGCCGTTGCATGCCATGTTGTACGGCGTGTTTGAGGTGTGAGCTGGTCTGTAACTCACCTTAGTTTAAAATAATTAAATAAATCCTTTTCCTCGAAATGTCTGTCTCCCTGGGCACAGTTCCTATAAATGGAGTCTGGAGGAGGGGCATAGAGGGAGGAGCCAGTTCACACCCATTCAAAGTCTTATAGTGTGCCCATGTCTCCTGTGGATCCCGTCTATGCCCCATGGTTCTTGAAGCATCCCCAGCATCCTCTACGGACTAAGAGAAAAGGATTTACCGGTAGGTATTAAAATCCTATTTTACATGGGATCATTGTATGCCTTGACTTGTATTCAGTCAGCAGTCTGTCCCCAATCCCTCCTTCTACTGTGTTTGCAGGCTGTTATCCAGGAGTGTCAACTCCTAATTTTGAATACAGACCTTTATGTAAGGGTTACAAAGGTTTGCAGGTCTTGGTATTCAGAAAACATTTGTGTAATGGCTGTTCATAAAAAATCATGCACTAAATTCTGGCAAACATGGGTCCATAAGTTCTGATGTCATTCAAACAATCGGTAGGGAACCACATAAATTTTGACCTGTATTTAGCACTAACTGACAACATACTCTATACATTGTGCTGCAGCCATATCACAGGGATTTGCTTGGCAAAAAGTCAATCCAAACTTGATCAGTCAGCCTTATTACATTTATGAGTTTGTTTTTAATTGGCCATTTATTCTGGTCAAAGCAGCCAGCACTTGTGGTATCTTATGGTATGACCTATTTGGAGGAACCCATATTTGTAGTACATGTCTACACTAGTGGGCATATGTGAAACCTTTCTGTCCATTACATGACCTATTGTGAATGTCACGGGTCACTTACTGTCACAATTCTTAAACCTAGTATTTCATTCCTTTGATTTTAACTCTGTACTGGGAAATTATGGGTGGAGACATATTGCCAATCTGACAAAGGCAGAGGTTCTCAAACGTGGTACCCCAATGGTTCAGCTTTTCCAACTCTGTGGCTTGGCACAGATGGGTAAATCAAATTGACTGAGGTGCTAGTTAAATGACCTGTGGTCAAGCATGGATGAACTTAAAACATGGACCGTTTGGGTTCCTTGAAGACTGCATTTGAGAATGTCTGTCCTAATATTCGGATGGGCAACATAAGGCCCCATTTTTCACCTATGTCTAGGCAACATTTGGCGTCTACTGTATTGAAAATCTGCAGATCTAATTATTTAGGTAACTGGTGTATGTCTGACTCTCTTTATGTACAGGTGTAATAAAATATCCAGATTTTTTTTTTATTCTAATCAATGTTACATTTAATTGGTTTGTCACACAGAATGTAGGTTATGTGAGTTAGTAACTTAAGTTTGGAAAGTGCAGACTTGTGATGTCTGGACTAAGTAAATACAGTTTGTTCAAGATCTATCTGAACTCCCAAAACTTGCATATCTACAATATACATAATTATGTAAGGGCTGTACAATCTCCTCAATGCATAAACTGTTGGAGGCTAGGTCTACCCAATAAAATACATATATACAGTGGGGATTGAAAGTTTGGGCACCCCAGGCAAAAATTCATTTTAATGTGCAAAAAGAAGCCAAGGAAAGATGGAAAAATCTCCAAAAGGCATCAAATTACAGATTAGACATTCTTATAACATGTCAAAAAAAGTTTGATTTTATTTCCATCATTTACACTTTGAAAGGAACAGAAAACAAAAAATGTCGTCTGCAAAAGTTTGGGCACCCTGCAGAGTTAATACCTTGTACTGCCCCCTTTGGACAGCTGAGACCTGGCAGTGTCATGGATTGTTCTCAATCATCGTCTGGAAAGACCAGGTGATGTCAATCTCAAAGGTTTTAAAAGCCAAGACTCATCTGACCTTGCTCCAACAATCAGCACCATGGGTTCCTCTAAGCAGTTGTGTAGAACACTGAAACTGAGAATAGTTGACGCTCACAAAGCAGGAGAAGGCTATAAGAAGATAGCAAAGCGTTATCAGTTGCCCATATCCTCTGTTCGGAATGTAATTAAGAAATGGCAGTCATCAGGAACAGTGGAAGTTAAAGCAAGATCTGGAAGACCAAGAAAAATATCAGACAGAACAGCTCGCAGGATTGTGAGAAAAGCAAGTAAAAATCCACGTTTGACTGCACGATCCCTCCAGGAAGATCTGGCAGACACTGGAGTTGTGGTACACTATTCCACTATAAAAGAGATACTTGTACAAATATGGTCTTCATGGAAGAGTCATCAGGAGAAAACCTCTTCTACGTCCTCACCACAAAAATCAGCGTTTGAAGTTTGCAAATGAACATATAGACAAGCCTGATGCATTTTGGAATAAAGTTCTGTGGACCGATGAGGTTAAAATAGAACTTTTTGGCCGGAATGAGCAAAGGTACGTTTGGGGAAGGAAGGGCACAGAATTTAATGAAAAGAACCTCTGTCCAACTGTTAAGCATGGGGGTGGATCAATCATGCTTTGGGGTTGTATTGCAGCCAGTGGCACAGGGAACATTTCACGAGTAGAAGGAAAAATGGATTCAATAAGATTCCAGCAAATTTTGGACGCTAACTTGATGCCATCTGTGAAAAAGCTGAAGTTAAAGAGAGGCTGGCTTCTACAAATGGATAATGATCCTAAACACACCTCAAAATCCACGGTGGATTACATCAAGAGGCGTAAACTGAAGGTTTTGCCATGGCCTTCACAATCTCCTGACCTCAACATAATTGAAAATCTATGGCTAGACCTTAAAAGAGCAGTGCGTCACAGACAGCCCAGGAATCTCAAAGAACTGGAAGACTTTTGTAAGGAAGAATGGGCGAAGATACCTCAAACAAGAATTGAAAGACTCTTGGCTGGCTACAAAAAGCATTTACAAGCTGTGATACTTGCCAAAGGGGGCAGTACAAGGTATTAACTCTGCAGGGTGCCCAAACTTTTGCACACGCCATTTTTTGTTTTCTGTTCTTTTGAAAGTGTAAATGATGGAAATAAACGCAAACTTTTTTTGACATGTCATAAGAATGTCTAATCTGTAATTTGATGCCTTTTGGAGATTTTTCCATCTTTCCTTGGCTTCTTTTTGCACATTAAAATGAATTTTTGCCTGGGGTGCCCAAACTTTCAATCCCCACTATATATATATATATATATATATATATATATATATATGAAAATATGGAGCTTTAAATGACAAAATTAAATGTGTATACTAGTATACATCAAATGGCCTAACATGAACATTGTACCATATACACATGCAGTGTGTGACCTGAATTGGTATGCTGGAGCTAGTGAGACCACTCAAACACTGACAGTCAGAAGGTGCTGCATTCTAGGGATAAGCTACAGCCTCATGACTAGAGCTTCAGGCTCCATAATGGCTGCCTCCACTGGTTTGGTGACAGGAATGTGCACTATGGACTGAAGTGTGTACATGGTAACAACAAATGAGCTGTATGTGCCAAACACTGGGATAAAGAATTTTCCCCTCTGATATTAACTATAGATTTCTTCAGCGCTGAATTTTACTCCTCATATGATATAAGAATACAGCTGGTTCTGTGTGATTACTATAAATATATAGCCATCCAAACGTTTTAAAATGAGTGGTGGTGTTACCTCCTCCCACCAGCGGGCCAGCCAGGGCACATGCCCTAGGAGCTGCAGCCCCAATCTCATGAAGTAGTTTGTCAGCATATGGTTAGTCCCGCAGTAATAGGCTGCATGGCTTCTCAGTCACTGACTGCTGCCTTGGTAGGACTTGTACTGCACTGCTGACAAACTGCTATTACCTGAATGCTGTGTGGTTGCAGGAGGAACAGATGAGATCGCCATCAGGTAGGTGATAGTTTATGACGGGTAACGTAAGCAATAAGCGACTAATACTTTAATGGGGTTAATCAATGATTTTCTTTAATGATACTGAGGGGCCTATTTATCATTAAATATTTGCTGCCTAGTCCTCAAAAACACCCAGTGGGTAACTGTAAATATTTAGTATCACAGAGGGACCGCAGGAGATATTGGAGATGTCTGCTGCTGTCCCTCCATTTCCGACAGCAGCTACAGCTATCATAGGTTTCTATGGGGGATACAATGTCAGATTTACCAAGCTCAGAAATGCAAAGCTTTCCTGAGCTTGTCTTCCGCAGAAAACGCCATCTGAAGAAGGCATTAGCATGTTGTAGACTATGGGCTACAATATCACTCACAATCCTGCCGGTCAGCATGGACTATTCCCACTTGTGGGTGTCCATGACACCCATAGAGTGGGAATAGAATTTGTAGTGAGCGCAGCGAGCCCCACCCCCCACGACCAGCTCACCTGACCACTGGTCACACATACCCAAACTGGCTACAGATTGCCCATTTAGCTGGAACCCTGCCTAGCAATGCCCACCAAGCCTGTGCAGGAGACCCGCTACCACTTTGAGCACATTGCTAAGATGGGCTCTTATCCCTGTGACTGTGCCTTCATAGAATTGCCCAGTGTAATTGCATGCTGCAATGTGATTCTAATATCGCGGCCTGATCACATTGAGTATGCAATTATTGATAAACCCCTGGGGAGTTAGTGTACATAAACAGAATTAATTGATTATAATGGGGATTATATAATTAACCCCTTTACAATAGTTAATTGCATTGAATGGGGCTATTATGATGATGCTGAAGTAGTTAATTTTTGAAGAAGGGTTAATTACCGATGAAGGAATGATTGTAAGGCAATCAAAAATAGGCCCTGTATAGGATGGTCACACTGCTTTATATTATATGGTGTCCACTGTTATGTTTTCTGTATTATACAGAAGTCACTGTGGTGCTCTTCATTATACAGGTTCAGTATCCCATATCCAAATATTCCGAAATACGGAGTTTTTTGAGTGAGAGTGAGATAGTGAAACCTTTGTTTTTTGATGGCTCAATGTACACAAACTTTGTGTAATACACAAAGTTATTAAAAATATTGTATTAAATGGCCTTCAGGCTGTGTATAAGGTGTATATGAAACATAAATGAATTGTGTGAATGTAGACACACTTTGTTTAATGCACAAAGTTATAAAAAAATATTGGCTAAAATTGTCTTCAGGCTGTGTGTATAAGGTGTATATGTAACATAAATACATTCTGTTCTTAGATTTAGGTCCCATCACCATGATATATCAGTATGGTATGCAATTATTCCAAAATACGGAAAAATCTGATATCCAAAATACGTCTGGTCCCAAGCATTTTGGATAAGGGATACTCAACCAGTATGACCGTCACTGTGATGAGCTCTGTCTTATATGCTGACCACTGTGATGTTTTCTGTATTATAAGGAAGTGTGAGGTTTTCTGTGTTGTATGTCAGTCACTGTAATGAGTTATGTATTATATGCTGAAAACTGTGATGTTCTCTGTATTTTATGGCAGTCACTGTAATGTGCTCTGTATTATATGGCAGTCACTGTAAGTTTCTGTGCATTATATTACAGCCACTGCAATTCGCTATGTTTTGTGTGGTGGTCTCTGTGATGTTTTCTGCATTATATTAGGGTAATACAGGCAGAGGTTGATTACTATATACTGGGGGGGTGCATAGAGCTGTCTTTGCACCGGGTAATAGAAAGTCTAGTTTCACCTCTGTTCCCACCAGATAGTGTCATGCAGTGACATGGTTACTGGCAATACATCATGGAAGCAGGCATTTTATGAGCTGAACCAATAATCATGAGTATATATATTCAATCAGCAATAACCCCACTGAACCCCTGGGGGTTAATTTACTAAGATTCATGTAGTTGACTATTTCAATCTCGACTGACATCGGCTGTTTGAGATTGCAACTTTAAAAAAACAAACAAAACAAAACACTGTAATTTACTAAACTACAGTGTTTTTTCATTTCAGGTTTACTGATTTCGAAGTCATTTGTATTGTCGGACAGTGTTTTATGGGAGAGTTTAGTAAAACACTGCCGGACATGACACAATGAAGCCCGACCAGATCACTGAGATCTGTGCAAGGCTTCATTGTGTACATTATTTAACTATTTAAAAAAAAAAAAAAACAATTATGTGGGGTCCTCTCTCCTGAATATAACCAGCCCCGGGCTCTTTGAGCCAGTCCTGGTTGTTAAAATACAGTGAAAAAATTGGGTAGGCGTTCCCAGTATTTTAAAAATCAGCACCGAGCTCTTGGATTGGTCCTGGTTCCAAAAAATATGGGGTAAAAAGGACATAGAGGTCCCCCGTAGTTTTGAAACCAGCACTGGGCTCCACTAGTTAAGGAGATAATGCCACAGCCGGGAGCCACATTTACATAGGTCGTGGCATTTACGGAGGTCGTGGCATTACCTCAGCAACTAGTCACCCCTGTCTGGGGTTCCCTGGGGAGGTGGGGACCACCAATAAAGAGGTCCCCCCCCTCCAGGCACCCAAGGGCCAGGGATGAAGCCCGTGGCTATGACCGCCACCCACAGCCCAGGGCATTCAGTTGTCATAGCCGCATTCAATGTTGTCAGCCGCCAATGGTTGCGGTATATGCTGTATGCTGCGGTGGTCAACTATTTCTTGTGTCCAGAGGCAAGCATTATTGTGCGGCGTGGAATGCTGGTAAATGTCGCTGCTTACAATTTGTTGCTCAATGGCCAGAAGCGGTTCTCTATTCGGAGCACCTGACAGAGCTGTTCCGGTGTTGTGGTCCCGCATATCCTTGTTGCTTATGGAGGCTGAAGTGAAGCTGGAGCCCTGATGCCGGTAGTACCAAGGGACACAATGAAGTTATTGCGGAGTCCCGGGGTGGTGCAGACGGAGCACTGTATAATGATGGTACTCAGTAGTATTTGGAAATAATCCATCCTTGAAATAACTTCATTGTGTCCCTTGCTCCGGGTACCAAACATCCTAGTTTCAGCCCTGTATTGGTGTACAAATTCCAGTCATTTCCAGCAGTGTATGGCTATTGTCGGCAGTGATTGAGAATACGAATTCTTGGTAAGTTCCCGTGTTCTAAGAGGTGTATGTGAAAATCCAACCATGTTTGGCCAATGGTCTATTGATTCGTATTTGTGTGGATGGCAGTGTATCTTAATACAAATTGGTAGAACTCTGCCGTGATTGCTGTTTAGTAAATTACAGAGTTGCATTTTCGAATGAAAATGCAAACTCGAATCAAATCGGGAGCTAAGTAAATTTTCCTTCTGGAGTCGTCTAGTGATTGTTGAGCTCTATTCAGCACACACAACAGCGACACTCTGTCTTGCAATAGGCACATTTTAAGATCTGAGGCCATAAAATCTTTGTCTGTTTATTCTGTCAGTAATAACGTACTGAAAAGATAGGTGTACAGTTACAGATGAGGGATTTTAAGTCCTTTACATTATAAAATACATTAATGAACATTTTATTGGTGTTCCTGTAAATATTTGCAAATCTGCCATGTTCTAATATCAAAATGGCTAATTACACATATTATTAACCTCCCAGGCTGATTACAGTAGATCGGCAGAGGATGATGCCAATGCTGTAACCTTGCTGTCAGCCAACATGTTAGCATGTTATCACTGCCTCTGCCCGTCTGGTCCTGAACAGGAGTCTCCATTCTGTAAGACGTACAGCAGAAATGGGGGCAGGCAGTGCATCAGCTGAAAGCAGGGGTCGCAACATCAGTAGCACCAGCTAGGAAAATGAAAAGCACAAGGGGGCAGATGTATTAACCTGGAGAAGGCATAAGGAAGTGATAAATCAGTGATATGTGCAAGGTGATAAAGGCACAAGCCAATCAGCTCTAATATGTAAATTAACAGTTAGGATCTGATTGGCTGGTGCCTTTATTACCTTGCACATATCACTGCTTTATCACTTCCTTATGCCTTCTCCAGGTTAATACATCTGCCCCAAGGTTCACTGCATCTTAAGGACAGCAGGGGACAGGGTGCATAAATCCATAACTGCTAATCCTTACAACTGACAGTAGTGGTTACATTATCTCATATTTAAAGATGTTCCTCTGAATGTAATTAATTGAAGTGCTATTTCTAAATCATCTCCTAGTAATCTGACATTTTTCTTCTTTTTAACTTTATGCATCAGCAGGCTTTTTATGTTATGTTTTTCTTGCTGTATTTCCTCTAAAACATGACTGTGCAGAATCAATATTTAAAAATATCCATATGCGGAATTGTGTAAACTGAATTTGGCAACACAATGTAATAAGCGAGGCTTCTGTTTCCAGAAACAGTAATCAATGTTGTATGAATTTATTTACTATCATTAAAATTATTATCTAAATTAAATTACGTTCTGCCACTTTTATAAATGCTCAGTATATGCGTCATAAGTTAAAAATATAAATAAAAACAGTGCAATGTAATCTGATTTCCTAAGCTTTTGTGGTTCGTACCTTTTTGTGAAACTGCAATAGAATATAGGTAACATTCTCAATAGTATATTACTATACACTGCAGCTATGGAACATATGGGCGGTAAGCTTGTACTTTCTATTCTTTTCTATGACTGACCGCCTAATGTAAGTCTTCCTTTATAACTCTAATGTAAAAATACCGGATTTTGTAAACATATAATCTCAATGGAAATTTTTGTAGAATGGAGATGTCACAAATACAATTAAAATAGCTTTTGTGGAAAATATATTCCTATCCTAGTACTGTATATGTGCTATGCTTCAGTGGTTATCTGTACAGTAGTATTTAAGAATACAGTGAGATGAATGTAAAGAGTAGTATATCTAACAGGCCTCTAGGAACACAAGATCTTCATATGTCAGTGTGTTATGCTTGAAAATACATAATATATAAAGCTCTTACAGAAAATGAAATTATTTTTTCACATACTGCTCATATAGCGAATATTTCTCATGATCTATGACAGCCCAGCTGTTAATCAAGATGGTCAAAAAGCACTGATGAAGGCAGGTAGGCTTTCCCTCGATGAGCCGACCATACAATTGGTTTACAGCAGGAGAAAAGTGAGGGAATAGGGCTATGCTAAAGGTCCATGGACTCCTGATTTCTGACGCTAGAAGAAGTCATCATTGATAATTTAAGGTCTTGCTGACCCTGTTTGTTACTTGAGGGAGAAGAAACTTGAGGATCTTGGTGGAGGTGCCAGCAGCATTGGTGCCTGATTCTTGTGTGTGATCTTGATCTGAAAGACAAGATGCAATAATCACTCAGTAAATAACAAATGAATTAGACTAATTTAGAACATATATACATCTGAGGTCGCACATCGGATCACTTCTAGCTTTACTTGGGTCTGGTAATGTGGTTGGAAATGAACCGCACATATAGGCTGAAAGAGGTTTGACCACACGTAAATATGACCCATAATGATCGTAACAATTCTTTTAGCATCTCTACTATTTTGCAAAAAGGGTAAATAAAATTAAAAGAATTTTGATACAAATGAGATTATTCCTTTATAACCGATGCCAAAGTGAACAGCCAGATAACATGCATTCAGTCCTGTTAGGAGCAATGACATCAGGAAAAATAAGCCTAAACTCACATTTTAATCCAATGGATAAAGTAAGCAGATTCATTGGAGACAAATTGAGGAACCCAAATAAAATGCTCCATTTCATTATGAGTAATACATAAAAAAAATCAGGAAAAATCCCAAATCCGAAATGCTTCTGGTCCTGAGCTTTTCGCATAAGGAGACTCAACCTGTAGCACCCATCTAAAGAGCTGCACAGATTCCTCAAATACATGCAAAAAAGTGTCTTTTCCCGTAAAGTGTCAACTTATATTCCAATTGGCCATGTAGAAGCCAAAATCCATGCTTTGTAAAATAAAAATCACTTAGGACGATGCTAAACTTATCCTGTGTGGGATTCTTTTCTCTGCTACTGGTGCAAAAGACCTAATAGTAGGCACACCAGTAGGCAGGTGGTGAGAGGTTCAGTGGCATGAAGAAGTTTTTTGTACCCTTCCTGAATTCTTCTATTTTTACTTAATTGTTCAAATCATTAAATTAAGGGCCTAATTCAGACCTGATCGTATACATGCATAATTTTCCATGGCTACGATCAGTTATACCACTTTCAGACAGAAAAGTCTGAAAGTCCCGGCAATTACCCAGCATTTCACTGCCGGGTTGTTTTGCCGGGACCTGCCTGACCCCCCCCCTTTCACACAGACATGCACATTACTTGGTAGAGAACTTTGACCCGGTAATTTGGTCTGTGTGAAAGGGTCAGCCCATGTCAAAATTCACATTCCCGTGTCTCCGACCCTGGTAGATTCCAGGGTCAAAGTCCTAGGAATTACAAAATGGGTTGACCCTTTCACACAGAAAAAGGACCCGCGTGTTTCATGAAATTACTGGGTGGAACGGATTCACCCGGTAATTTCTGTTTCTATCTGAAAGGGGTATTATCAGGCCCTACCTAAAGCACCCCCCCTGCCCCCCCGCACAAGTACAAAAGCGGCTTTTGTACTTGATGAGTAGCTCCCCACCTGTGCAGCTCCTGCGCCCTGGCAAGGAGCTACTCGTCGCTGTCCGAGTCGCAGCATGTGACATAACGTAGCGGCCGCAACCCGCCCTCCGCATGGTCTGTGCCCCTAAAACGGAGGTCAAACGCTGGCAGCCTGCCTCTGCCTGTCAATCATGCAGAGGCAATCGCTGGGCTGAGATGGCCAACGGCTGTCTGGCATGCGCCAGCGCACTGCGGCGCCGGAGCATGCGCAGTTCAGACCTGATCGGCTGCTGTGCGTTTTCATCAGGTCTGAATTAGGCCCTAAATACAATATAATGTAAAGACAATCTGAGTAAACACAACATACAGTTTTAAATGATAATTTCAGTTATTGAAGAAAGTAAGTTATCAACACTAACTAGACCTGTGTGAAATTGTAATTGTCCCTATAGTTACTCACTCAACCATTGAACCAAACTGAATTAACAACTGGGTGCAGTTAGACTAGGCATAATAAGGCTTTATTACTGCCAGTCCTGTTGAATCTAAACATCACTTAAATAGAACTTTTCCAGCAATGTGAAGTTGGCTTACTCAACAAGCAACACTGTATGCCATGATCAAAAGAAATTCCATAAGAGATGAGAAAGTTTTTGAAATTTATCAGTGTGCAAAGGGTTACAAAGCCTAAGGCTCTAGAACTCTAGTGAACCACAATGAGAGCTATTATCTCCAAATGGATAAAACTTGAACCAGTGGTGAATCTTCCCAGGAGTGGCCAGACTACTAGAATTCCTCCAAAAGCACACCGACAGCTCATCCAGAAAGCCACAAAATAGCATCTAAGGAACTGCAGGCCTTGCTGGCCTCAGTTAATGTCACTGTGCATGGTTCCACTGTAAGAAAAGAGACTGAACAAAATGGTATCCATGGGAGAGCTACTGCTAACCAAGAGGAACATAAAGGCTCACCTCACATCTGCTAAAAAAATCACACTGATTAGCCCAAACCTTTTGGGCCAATGTTCTGTGAATTGCCAAGTTAAAAATGTAACCTTTTGGAAGATATGTGTCCTGTTACATCTGGTGTAAAGCTAACACAGCATTCCACAAATAAGAACATCATACCAACAATAAAACATGGTGGGGGTAATGTGCTGCTTCAGGAAATGGGCAACTTGCCATAACTGATGGACTCATGACTAAAGCGGAGAATAAGGGAAAGTGTCTGATATCAGTCCGTGAAGCTCAAGTGCAATGGATTATGCAGCAAGACAACAATTTGAAGCACAGGAGCAAGTCCACATCTGAATCACTCAAAAGAAACAAAACTAATGTTTTGGAGAGGCCTAGTCAAAGTGCTGACTTGAATCTAATTAATGCTGTAGCAGGACCTTAAATGGACAGTACATGATCGAAAACCCTCCAATATGGTGAATTACAGCAAATCTGCAAAGAAGATGGAGCCAAAATTCCTCCACAGCGATGTGATAGACTGATCTCCAGTTATTGGAAGTGTTTGGTTACAGTCATTGCTACATAGGGGGGTATTCAATTGTAGTCGGTACTGCCATCTTGTCGGAAAGATGGCAGTTTCCGACTTTTTTAGGTTGGAAACTGTTCCGATCTATTCAATCCTCCTGCCGTTTTTCAGTCAAGTCGGCAATTCTGACTTGTCGGAGAACAAGTGGATCGGCTTAATAGTCGTGGATCCACGTGTTTTGTTAAAAGCATGGCCAAATCAGGTTTTAGCCCTGTTTCCGACAATGTCAATCTGACTTAAAAAAAGTCAGATCGGCACTGTCGGGAATGGCCAGATCCTACAGGAATACTGAAATGTCAGAAAGGATCCGACATCAACTGAATATATGTCTAAAGGTGACACAACCAGTTATTAAGTTTAGGAGGGCAATTCGTTTTTCACATGCGTGATATACTGTAGGTGTTTTTAGATAACTTTTTTCTTCATTAAATAAAATGATCATATAAAAACTATTTTCTGTTTACTCAGTTTATTCATATTCAATTGTGTTTGAAGATCTGAAACAATTAACTGTGGTAAATATGTAAACATAGAAGACATCAGATAGGGGGCAATAACTTTTTTATGCCACTGTATTGTTAATCAGTAACGGTGACCTAGAAGCAAGCAAGCGCTAATCAATTCTGGGCTCTGAATCTGGTTAATGGGAGAGATGAGGGTGTAAGTAGGATAGACCTTTACTACTTACTAATTGTCTGGTGGTGGTATTATGATGAGTTTTGAAAAATATTTAGAAACACTTGCCCTAATTCAGAGGTGGACACAGTTGCATATGCGCCTGCGCCTATTGCCGCAGTCATGACTACGCCTGTATGCTAGTGCCATGGACAATGGTCTTCCTATTGAGACCCCCACTAATCCATTGCTGTATAGTCATATCATTTAATTATAACGGTCTCACCAGTCCTATGAAGGCGCAGAAGCACTATCTGAACATGGCAATCAGTTCAACTGCATTTTTAGACTAGTTACCACAAAAAGACGGCCAGCAAAATTGCATGTCTCTGAGTGCAATATTGTTCTGCTTCTTTGAGCAGTAACTATCCAGTCACAGGTGCAGACTGAAAGCATTGGCCACGTGCATCTGACATCGCCACTGCATCCACCACTGTATAAGGCCAGTAACTATCTGGTCACGTGTGCATACTGAAGACATCAGCCGCTTGCGTCTGACATCGCCACTGCATCCACCTCTGTATAAGGCCAGTAACTATCTGGTTATGTGTGCAGACTGAAGACATCAGCCGCTTGCATCTGACATCGCCACTGGGTCCACCTCTGTATAAGGCCAGTAACTATCTGGTTATGTGTGCAGACTGAAGACATCAGCCGCTTGCATCTGACATCGCCACTGGGTCCACCTCTGTATAAGGCTGACTGGGTGTAGAGAGTTCTTTATTATTTTTCAGCAAATGCTTTCTAATCCTATTTTTAAGAGGCCTGGAGGTCTCACCCACATACTGGAGGACACCCAGGCGAATCATTGTATCAGCTGCAGTCGTACAAGTTTGATGTTTTATATGAAATTGTAACTATTACAGTGGAAATTTATGAAGAAGTTAACACCGCAGGCAGTCTATATTATATTTATATATATATATATATATATATATATATTATTTTTTAAATATGCTTATTGGTAAGCAAATAACAATATCAGCGATATCAGCATAGATACAGGTCAACACAGAATGTAAAATAGGAACATACAGTAGCTCCATTGTAAGAAAGAAGCAATCATAGAAATACAGAGGAACAACCTCTGCAGGGAATAGATACATTACATCCAAGAGAGAAGAAGAGCAAAGTATGGCTTATTAGGAGAAGTACATGTCCCAGGTATAGATAAACCTCCTAGAATGGCGGGGAGCCTCGCTCTATCGTAGCCAGGTTGTACCACGTGGTAAGGCGGACTGTACCACGGATAAATCTTTTTCTCCAGCAGACAATGTAAGTACATAAGGTAGCCAAACATAAAAAAATGTATGAGTTCTAGATTCTAAGTCTAAAGAGCATTCAACCCACTCCATCCTGTAAACATGAGCCAATCTAGGAAACATAAGCGACAATGGGATGGATTTAGAATGGATCCATTGGGATAGAATGTTTTTTTTGCCACTGCTGCTTTTTTAGCCAGTAGCAACCTAATACCCGGAGTGTACTCAGGGAGCATGGGTGGGGTATAATAATTCCACATTGCCATTGGCATCATAACAACAAACGGGATATGCAAACTGTTATTCACATAGGATTGAACAATAAGCCAACAGGAGTGTACCACATTACAAGACCAGATACAGTGGAGAATATCGGCATCTGGGTGTTGGCATTTAAAACAATTACAGTTATCCGTTACTCCCGTAATTAATCGAAGCTTTGGGGTATAATACACCCTATGAAGAATCTTATATTGCATTTCTGTGAATGAAGAAGATATCAATTGCTTAGTCAGTATAACAGATGCCTTAACAATGGTTTGCAAGGGGAGACTGGAAGTAGAGTCCCTCCCTTTAGCCATACCTGTAGTCATAGTACTAAGATCTAATCTCTTCCTCACCTGTTCATATAATAGAGAGGTAGGAAAAGAGATACTCAGATGGCCTTTTATCAAAACATCTATATTATGAAGGTGATTTGGAAGCTGAAGAGAGCAATTTTGTAACAAAACTACGAGCTTGGAAATAAGCAAAGAGGGGGATTTGCACCTTGAGGAATAGCTGTTTAAGTTTCGTTAGAGTGTGGGCAGAGGAGAAACCATCATCTATAAAATGATAAGCCAAGCTAAGTCCATGGAGATGCCGAGTCTGGAAGATCTTATCTGGGCTACCCTTTTGAAAGTCCCGATTATTCAGCAATGGTGAAAAAATTGTGCGAGTATAAGATAAGCCCAACTGCCTACGAGAGAAGCGCCAGGCTATACATGGATTATATAACAGCGGGTTATAATTCACCACCTTGGGCAAAGAAGATGCCGAAGTGTACAAAAGAGAAATTAAAGAGCCATCTAGACGAAAAGCCCGATCCATCTAAATTAATGAAATTATTGGCATTTCCCACCCAGTCCAATGCATACCTTAAATTCAAAGCTATTGCGTAATCCTGAATGTTGGGGAGATTAATACCACCCATCAGTAACGGTTGCTGCTATTTCATTAACAAAATCCTAGGGCGCTTACCCACCCATATTAATTTGGACAATGCCCTGTTAATAGAGGCAATATCACTTTTATTTCAAAGGCAGGGCAACATTTGGACCGGGTATAAAAGCCGGGGAAACTATATCATTTTGAATAAATGGCAGCGTCCAATGTAAGATAATGGTAGGTGCTTCCATTTTTCAAAATATTTAAACATTTGGGCTATAAAGTGAGAATAATTGATTGACTAGATATTAGTTATATCACTAGGGAACCGCAGACCTAAATAAATTAAATGGCCCTGAGCCCAACGAAAAGGAAACGAGGAGCCCCAACTCGACTGAGCATCAGGATGTAGCGCTAAGGCTTCCGTTTTATTAAAATATATAAGAAAACCTGACACTAGCTGGAAATCGGCCCGAATGCCCTGTAGATTAGGAAGCGCCTGTTTTGGGTTGCTTATATACAAAAGTAAGTCGTCTGCGAAAGCCGATACTTACCTCTGTATCACCAAGCTGAACACCCTGCCACGTCATATCTTTGAAAAATACTCTAATTAGTGGATGTAATGCCAAGTTAAATAGGAGTGGCGAGAGCGGGCAACCCTGGCGAGTTCCCCTGGACAATATGAAAGGCAACGAGTACAATCCATTAATTGTCAAATGGGCCACCGGGTGGGAATACAACATTTTGAATATTCCTACAAAATCTGGGCCAAACTGTTGAGCGTGGAGTATTCGTAATATATGTGACCAGGAAACTCTATCAAAAGTTTTGTCGGCATCACAACTGACAATTATGGCTTCCTGATTACCCAATTAGTGATAGCGATGCAGATCAGCCACCAGCATACGTACATTATGTACCGAAGTTCTGCCCTTTACAAAACCGTTCTGGGCTGGACGTATTATCCGAGGGAGAAAGTCTTGCATTCGCTGCACCAATAATTTAGTGAATTATTTCAAGTCCTGATTTAATAAGGAGCTAGGCCTATATGATTGGACCTGTGTGGGGTCTTTTCTTGGTTTTGGGAAAACTATGGTCCTAGCTTCAGTGAAATTGGAGGGGGGTTGTTCCCCAGTAAGTAGTGAATTAAATGATATGAGTAGGTGTGGCAACAGATGGTCTTGCAGTAGTTGATAATATTCTGCCCCAAAACCATCTGGGCCTGGGAATTTACCTTTTTTAAGGATTTAATAAAAAAGGACAATTCCACATCTGTTACTGGTGCAGTTAGCAAGTCACTCTCTGCTTCAGTAAGAACAGGCAGATACGCTCTAAAGAGAAATTGTGAACCTTCTGACGGATAGTCAGATGGTGAATCATACAATTGTTGGTAATAAGTCCGAAATAGATTTGAAATACCTAACGAATCCGTGACTGGGGGACCAGCCTGAAGGTTGATTTGAAGAATATGTGAGGGGGTGGTGTGGGAACGAACTAAATTAGCAAGCAGTTTCCCTGATTTACTGCAGCCACGATAATATTTACTACTTTGAATATCATGTGTGAATTGTGCTCGTTCAGTACATAATACAAGAATGTCTCACGGCGCTAGTACTAAATTTTAAATTTTATATTTATTCTAAAACCTTAATAGTTAATAGGAATACAGATATTAATCAGCGGCTGAATATTAATTGTGCTAGTGTAAGCACAAAATCAATGGTTCCCCTTTAAGAAAGGGGAATTACCAGCTAGACAATATAAGAAAAAAACACTCTGCGCTATTTAAGAACCTTCCAGACTCCAAATAAAGTGAATTCACATGTATACATAAAAACACCTCTATGAGGAAGCTCCAGTGACGAGCGAAACTAGTCAGAGGAAAGAAGGGACATCTGATGACAATATCATTCATTGCGGTTATCACCTAAGAATCACTTCACCACGCCGGATGCCAGCGAAATTACATCAGCGGCTTCATTTGGGACTGCAGCGGCATTTCATACGTTGGGGGCCGGAGACGTCCGGAGCTCCCTGGCCGCACCTGACCGGCAGTGCAGTGTATCTCCAGCTGGATCCGTCTACGTGTAAGACGGAGGGTGAGAGTTTTTACCATTTAGCCAGCCTGATTAGGCAATCAGGAACTGTTACTATTATCTATGCAAAAGGAATTGCTTGAGACTTTGTAACAACGAGTGTTCAGTGTAATAACACAAGGAGCCGTTTTGAGACTTTGTAACAATAAGCGGTGATTACTACATCTGATTATTCCGTCTCTCTACAAGCAGTTAGTGGACAATCTGAGAATACTGATTTGCACATCAATTAATAAGTATATCCCCTATTGCACATATTGTGGTTATTATATACGCATGAGAGCTGATCCATATTTTATTTTAGGTGCATATAGAAAGCCGGCTTTTGAAAATAAGAATTAATTAGAGTTGTTAAATTTATATATGCATATGATAGCTTTTTTATTAGATTAAGAATTTTATGTGGTTCCATTTACTAATTAGAGATTTATGTGATTAATCTAATCCGGAATAAAAAGGTGTTTTTATGTATACATGTGAATTCACTTTATTTGGAGTCTGGAAGGTTCTTAAATAGCGCAGAGCGTTTTTTTCTTATATCGTTCAGTACATAAAGCATCATACGAGTGCTTAGCATCTAAACACTCTCGTCGAGTTTCAGCGGAATCAGACAATAGCATAGCATTATATGCGACTGTTCATGATTTACTATGTTCCTCCACCACCTTTGAAAGCCGTTTACGTTTCCTGGCCACATATTACATGATTTGGCCTCGAATCACCGGTTTCGTCGCAGCCCAAAACAAATGAATGTCACCAAGATGACCTTCATTATCCTTCTCATAATTACAAAATGCTGTTACCAAGTGATTACGGAAATCAGTAGACTGAGGAGATACACAGGGAACCTCCAATTGTAAGAGGTGGACAGGGGGTCTTTAATAGACAGGGTAACCCAAACCGGGGCATGGTCAGAAAGTGCAATAAGATCTATACCCGTAGCAACCACTCTATTAAATAATGTATCTGAGAGTAACCAAAAATCTATCTGTGAAGACGAATGATGTGGGTGGGAATAGAATGTATACTCGCGTGAAATCGGATGTTGTCATCTCCATGGATCACACAGTCATAATGAGTCCATCTACAAAGTCAAGGAGGAGTCATCCCCACCCATACCCTGTCCAAGCCCCTAGAGATAACACAATTAAAATCACCACCGAGCAATATTTCCCCCTTCTGCCCAAGACTGTAATTTTGAATATAAATTGGTGAGAAATGGCTTAGTGGAGCCCGTCGGAGCATATATCGCAGCCAGTGTGTACAGGGAACCTAGAAGAGTAACTTTATTAAAAAGAAAATGGCCGTCTGGCTCAGACCAAGTATCTCTGATGGTATATGGCAAGTGTTTTCTAAACAAAATTAAAAACCCCCTTTGCTTGGCTGTGAATGAAGCCGTTTTAAATTCACCAATCCGGGGTCCCTTAAGCACATTAGGGTCTTTCACATCCCAGTGGGTCTCCTGTAAAAACGCAATGTCTGGCTTGAGACGTTTAAATATGTTAGCACTTTGCGCCTCTTGATAGGGGAGTTGAGTCCCTCTACATTCCATGAAACAAATTTGAGGATTGAATCCTTGTGGAGCTATCAACCAAAGTAACCATGTTATCCTATACCATCCCTAGGCCACAAAATAGTCAATATATTTGTACGTAACAGCGTCTGTCCCGTCCCAGCGAGCGGGCATAGACAAAAACATATATAGCTAGGGTGTTGTGTTAAACCTGTACATGCACACCAAAAATTGAAACAAGAAATCAAATAATCAAATGAGGAAACATTTCAGAACCCAAAAGGGCAATCCAGCGGAATGCCTAAATTGGGAAAAACATATAGAAGGGCCAGAGGAGGAGGGTCAAGGGGAACACACGTAAAACATAAAATAGGAACAAACATTCAGTAACACACCAGCAGTAATTATATAAGAAAACATACTTCAACCACTTAAGTAGAAATGTCTGAAGAGTGTTGTAGAAGAAAGGATACAGCCCAGTGAGACTTCGATCACATCTCTCCGTAAGGCATTCTCCGACACATAATAAGAAACATATATTTATATCTGGAAGAACTAATAGTAATGTAGAAGACTTGAATGGAAAAAGTCACAGAGAAAATAATGCAACTGATACCACTTAACTTCAGGGCCCACACTCTTTTTCCACCAGCAACGAGGAACCGGCGGGGACACACCCGAATTTTTGTGGCAACCATTCAGAGACCAGTGGCATCAGGTCAGCATGTTTGACAGATTCCGGTAGGCCAATAATGCAGATATTATTTCGACGATTTCTATTTTCTAAATCTCCCAATTTGTCCGCCATGGATGCCACCATCTTCTCCTGGTCAGTCAAGGTGGCCTTGGCTGTTGAAAGTTCATCTTCCAAATCCGAAATGCATTGTTCCGCTTCAGAAAGATGCTGATTGTGTTTTGTGAGCTGGGTTACAGCAGAATCTATGGAATCCTACAGGGGAGCTAACTTCTGGTCCAGAAGCGAGGCCAGGAGAGTGGTAAGCTCTTGTGAAGTTAAGGAGTCAGTGATGGCCGGAGAAGCAGCATCGGATGTGTGGTCCCCATCCATGTCTCTCAATCTCACGCTAGGAGAAGAAGGGGAAGCCACAGACTAAGTGTCTTTGCCACGGCCCTTGCCCGCCTGGCCGTCCTTAAGGCTTCTCAAAGGTCTCACCACATATTTATCCATATTCACTGTGGCAGTATACACAAAACACATGGAGATAAACGAAGTGTATGGTGTCAAACACCGATATTGTATTCCAGAGTAGCAGTAGTAGTAGTCAGACAGCCTGGCCAGCCAGCAGTTATCTGACTAGTGAAAAGCACCCAAGTATCCCCCTGACAAGTGCTCCTCCTCACTACACCTCCATGATGTGTTGAAAGAAAAAAGGTTAAGAGGCCTCCTGGCAACCTGGTGCAGCGTGGGTGCCAGTGAGTTGAAGTGTAGCCAAGAACAGGGACAAGGAGGGTGTGTGTGTGTTTGTGGGAGAAGGTGATCCTATCCCCAATTAAGATGTAAGCTGTACCTCTGGGGGTGGCGCAGCAGCGCCGTCCAGACTCCCAGCTGAGAGCCCTCAATCACCGTCAGCCAGCTGAGCCCCCACGAGTCCCTGCAAGGCAGCCGCGGTAGGTCGCCGGCGCATGTATCAGAAATCCTGGAGCGGAGCTCCGTACTCGAGGCCACGGCTTTACACGGGAGGGTAAGCTGCAGCCTGTAGGAACTGATTCCCTGGCTCCAAGTGCCTACCTCCTAGTTGCCGGTGCTGCACTGGCAAGGTGGAAGTGCAGACAGTGTGTCACAGGTCTCCGTAGCTCTCTCCTCCCAGGTGTTTGAAGGAGAGAAGCTCCGGAGCACAGCAGCGGTACGTCCGTCTTCTCTGCCCTCAAGGCCCGACCCCCCATATTATATTATTTTTAAAATTTAATAAAATACACTTTATTGAGATTAATGCTTGAAGATCCTTTATTGACACAGCTCTCAGTAAGTTAGTAAGAAGTATATAACACTTACATTCACCCACTGACCAAAATCATAGCCCAGAATTGGTTAGGGCAGAGGTTCCTCAAATGCAGTCCTCAAGGCACCCCAACTGTCCAGGTTTTAGGTATATCCATGACTCACACAGATGGTTAAATAAAATTGGCTGAGATGCTAATTTAGTCACCTGTGGCCAAGCATGGATAAACTTAAAACCTGGAACATAGGGGTGCCTTGAGGACCGCATTTGAGAAACTCTGGTTTAGGGCTTGCAAGGTTCTAGGTGACCTTTACTGGCTGAGATAAGCAATACCACTAATAGCTGGCTAGTGGCGTGTATACTGTTAGGTTTTATTTTTGACCTGTGCTGGAGAAAATAATTTGTCCATGAGAAAAGCCACTCTGATTGATTGGTTTGAGCCCAATGTTGCATGTAACCAATCTGACTAGCTTTTCTCACACTCTGACCAATCATAACAAAGCCACTTTTGATTATGGTTTTCCAGCAGTTTGGATGTAAATGTTTGTAAATTTAGCCCTTGGAGATAGATGTTTGTTTAAAATGGAGAGAGAGTGTAGCAGTAGCAACTTGATGAGTTTCAAATGAGTCTACTTATCATCAGACCCTTCTGACACTAAAGATTCAATTTTGCTCTTTATTGGTGAAATCAATTTATTTAGATTTCTGGACTGCAACATGCACATACAATCAAGATCAAATCTGCCACACTCTCTATATTTTTGAATCCAGAGACCCAAAACTAACTGCACTAAAGCTAATCATAGAAAAAGTCGTGGCTAAGTTGGACATGTGTTCACCAAGCACTGTTTGGTCTGAGTGGGCGATTCTGATGCAAAACGTCAATGCCGAATCACATCTTCCACCACATATAATTTAATGTTGTTGTGGATTGTGGATCGTGAACGATTTATAATGGTACTGTTTCACTTTCCTAATTTCTACCCTATGTACATTTATTATTTATTTAAACAGCTGGAAATAAAGCAAAGAATAAAATAAAAAATATTTTAGAATATGTATATTTGCAATTATTTAACTGCCTTTTTTTTTTATACCTGCTCACTCTGCTGCTGAATGTAGAGGCCTTAGTTGGTCTCAATTAGAGCACACCAGATACATGAAAAAATATTCACTATAGTTTCCTTTATTGGTTAGATCTCCTTGGCAACATAATGGATGCTAACTTGTCCCTGTTAGCATTAAATACACAGTATGGGGAGATGTTCGTCAGGTGTCCGTTTTAATCTGTTGGATGGATTCATTTTATGAAAATAAAGGGTGGAGATACTGTAGACCTATTTGTAATGCCACCTGTCTTGACAAGTGAATTCCTCTTCCCACTACCATCTTCAGGACTTCTCCTGTGCAGCTCCCCACCACTGGAACTCACTCCCTCTCACTCCCTATCAGACTCTCCTCCTCTGTTCTAAATCTTATCTTTTGTCCCTACACACTGACTCATCCTCTCTAGTCACCTATGTCCTACTGCCCCATCTCCTATAAACTCACATTAGGAGGACCCTCTTTCTCTTGAGTACTCTTCCTTTCCTGACCTTTGCCATCATCTCCTACTCCTTGATATATTCTTTTTGCAATCAGCGTCTATTGTGCCCATCAACCGGATTACAGATTAAGCCAGACCATATTTGCAGAGATAAGTAGTTATTGACTTTCACGTATATATTATCTTTATATTATGTTTGTACTCTATTATTTAATGCACTTTGTACAGCTTAACAAACCCGTTGTCACACCCTAATTGAAAGATAAGAAGAATAGTAATGCTGCAATGCTACCAGAAAGGGATAATTATGGGAAGTGATATTTTCCCTGTGTGTCCTTACTGTGCATGGTGGCTGCATCCAGGGCTCCCCATCAATCTGCATTGGCAATGGCTTTGTGGTTCTGTGGGAAGAGAAAGTACAGCACATACAGTATAAGGATTGTTTAATAGAGCATCCAGAAATTCTGTTACAGAATTATTAGTACAATGTTTGAATAAGCACAGGGTTCTCCTCCATAGTCACTTTCTAGTCATATATTATAACATTTGTAATTAATCTTTTTGGAGCAGTTGCCATGCGAGATGAACCATCTCTGCCAGTCACCTATATCTATTGAAATGCATTGATGTCCTCTCAGCATAAGAGAATGGACCTTACATTTTACTTTAGTTTCACAGTAGCACTTCTCTTGACTGCTCTCCAGCAGGGCCAGATTACAATGAGGCAAATGAGACTACAGCCCCATGCATCCACATAAAAACAGGCCTGTCATGATTATGACCAGCTTGGTTGGGTCAACTGTAATGGCCACCCGATCGCAGCAACAGAAGCCTAATATATAGGAAAATTTACTATTTACCTGTACAATATTAGCAGTAGAAAATACCTAATATACAGTATAGGAAAATTTACTATTTACCTGTACAATATTAGCAGTAGACAATACCTAATATATAGGAAAATGTGCTATTTACCTGTACAATATTAGCAGTAGAAAATACCTAATATATAGGAAAATGTTCTATTTACCAGTACAATATTAGCAGTAGAAAATACCTAATATACAGTATAGGAAAATGTACTATTTATTTACCTGTACAATATTAGCAGTAGAAAATACCTAATATATAGGAAAATGTGCTATTTACCTGTACAATATTAGCAGTAGAAAATACCTAATATACAGTATAGGAAAATGTACTATTTACCTGTACAATATTAGCAGTAGACAATAATACCTAATAAACAGTGGCATCGAGAGAGGGTGGAATCGCGTACTCTTTACCCGTGCCTGTTGGAGGGGCCCGAGACCTGCTGGCTACCCGCTTCCCCGCAGACAGTGCCGGCACTTGGATGCGGGGAGAGAGAGAAGTGACTGCTGCAGCAGCAGCCTCCCCCGCCAGTCCAGCACACACGCTGCTGTGTGCAGCGTTGGGGAGAGAGGCAGCTGAGGAAGCAGTCACTCCTCTCTCTCCCTGCGTAATATGCAGGGGGGTTAGGGGTGATCTATCGCCTGCAGCCTGACACTCCAAACCCCAACCCTCACATGTGGCGTGTTTTTAATATTTCCTAAGGAGGGAATCAGGCAACACCTCCCTGCATTGGCCATGCCCCCTCGCAGTACCTGGGCCTGGCATAGCTGTCAATACCCCTGCTAATATATAGGAAAATGTACTATTTACCTGTACAATATAAGCAGTAGACAATATATAATATATAGGAAAATTAACTTTTTACCGATACAATATTAGCAGTAGACAATACATAATATATAGGAAACTTTACTATTTACCTTACAATATTAGCAGTAGACAATACGTAATATATAGGAACATTTACTATTTACCTTACAATATTAGCAGTAGACAATACATAATATATAGGAAAATTTACTATTTACCTGTACAATGGCCCTCATTCCGAGTTGATCGCTCGCTAGCTGCTTTTAGCAGCAGTGCAAACGCTAAGCCGCCGCGCTCTGGGAGTGTATCTTAGCTTAGCAGAAGTGCGAACGAAAGATTAGCAGTTCTGCTACTAAAAATTTTCATGCAGTTTCAGAGTAGCTCCAGACCTACTCCTATCTAGCGATGACTGCAGTCTGTTTAGTTCCTGGTTTGATGTCACCACTCCCCGATTTCTCCTGCCACTCCTGCGTTTTTGCCTGGCACGCCTGCGTTTTTTAGCACACTCCCTGAAAACACTGAGTTGCCGCCCAGAAACACCCACTTTCTGTCAATCGTACAAGGAACACTCAAGCGACTGAAAAACGTTGTTCGAGCCTCTGTAAAACGACAAAGTTTTGTGTGAAAGTACTTAACGCATGCGCGCTGCGTACCATGGGCATGCGCATAAATGCAGATTTTTCACCCGATCGCTGCGCTGCGAAAAACGTCAGCGAGCGATCAACTCGGAATGAGGGCCAATATTAGCAGTAGACAATACATAATATATAGGAAAATTTACTTTTTACGGGTACAATATTAGCAGTAGAAAATATGTTAAACGTATTAGATACAATTTCAGAAATGTTTGTGACGGAGAAGTTACCATATACAAGAGCTGATTACATTTGCACCAGTTCTGAATAAAACAGTCACAATCAGAAGGCCCTTCTGTAATCTAACTAATCTGTTGGTTTTAGCATTTTAGTAAACAATGTGGAGCCCATGTTATGTTGTGTAATTATTAAGCACCCTTGTCACTACATATTTATGAGGCTAAAACATATGGCAACTGGTGCATTCAAGCAAAGCTCGTCACCAGGCCCGAAGCATAGCGAGCACAGCGATCCAGCGAGGGCACTTGCTACCGGTATTTAGATAGACGGGATGCCTTTGTCTGTATACTGACAGCTGGCATCCTGTCTGCCGGTATATCATACCGGATCCCTGGTATGGAGCCCTAGCTCAACTGAACATGCGTACTTTATACTCTTTGGGCGGGATTCAAATCTTACAGCTCCCCTCCTGCCCCCATAGCGCCCGCTGGCAGTATTCAAATGTTACTGCCGATGGGCGCGATATCAGCATTTCAGCTCGCCACCCCCTGGGGTGGTCAGCTGAAATGCACGAAAAGTGACCCGTTTGGACGCCCAAACGGGACTTTTTGCAATCGCGCCCATGACTTTAGTCGGGTTTAGCTGCTTTACGCGGCTAAACCCATCTCTTATGGGCGCGATCTGCGTGATAACAGAGGGCCATAGAATATCGCCTCGCGATCTCCCATCACTTTAGACGAGAGATCGGGGGCAATAAAAGATTTGAATCCCGCCCTTTGCCTGCAAACATTAATAGGAGGCAAACATTTTTCACAGTGACATAGAAAAGGCTTACAGCTCATTGCTGGATGATGATGACAGATAATATTCTCTTTTTGTAATCATGATATTGTCTCACATGAACGCAACTAATAAAAGAACCAAACCAGCCCAATCTATTCAGAAGCTGGACAAAAACAGTGACTGGACATTATCAAAGCCTAATTTCTAAAGAGAGCAATCTAGACAGAATCATCTGATGGTGGCCAATGTAATACCCTTAATAGACATTAGGATCAGCAATCCTACACAAATACAAAGCTGCTCTCTCTCAGCCAAGCTCAGCTAACCAACAGGACAGCAGCCCACAGCCAAAGCGACAGCGTAAACTGTATAGCTAAAGCCCATTAAATGATGCAGTTTATACAAAGCAATTACTCAGAGGCACATATCGTCTTCTAACAAAGTCTTTATTGAGTCCATCATAGCCAGGACCAAGTCACACAAGGAATATGTGGCACCAGCGATATCCGTCAGGAGAGCCATGTCAACTATCAAAACTGCTGGACCACAGATTCACCCTCCACACAAAGAATAGTAGTACATATGTGACCTGATACTTCTAGCCTTAGTACGCCACACAGCGTGAAATGCCTGGCACAAGTGAGCACCAGGTCCCGTGCAACTATGCTAGCATCAGTCATATTTTTGTTTACTGAGAATGCTTCTTAGTCACAACGATATAACTAAGATGCATCAGGAGACTGTGCTGATGAATGTGATATATTATACTTGTATATCGTGTGTGACTGAGTCTGTATACGGAGCAGAACAGAACTGGTAATAGAAAAAAGCTGTGGCTGCTACTTTGTAGCACTTTGTGTACAGATTCAGAGACTCAGGTGCACAGATATACAAGTGTTATATATCAAATTAATCACCACAGTTCTGGTGCATCCAAGCAGCATTGCGTTGCAACTAAGACATTTTTGGTAAAAAAGGATGAAAAGAAAGATGGCCGACGTTAGCAGAGTCTCACAGGGCCTGGAGCGCTGAGAGGGGCTGTTTGGCGCGACTGCAGTAATGCTGTATGAGGACACATCTGTAGTATGATGTACAAGCCTCATCCATTAAGTTTTAAAAACAATGCTTTCATTTATGGTATTTAGTTTTCCCTCAACTTTTTCCACTATATAACCTCCAAAAATGCATCACTGTCATACACCCAGCAAATGCCTAGTAAATGGCAGATCAATATTATTAGTTATCAATATATTAGACTACAGTACTAACCATAGCACTCTAACCACATCTGACTAAGAGCATAAAGTCAATGTAATCTTAAATGATACATTATTATTGAGTAGTGCTAAAGAAAAATATTTATAAATATAAAAGTCAAATGAAACAATAACTCACCGTATAGTAATCTCTGAGCATTTCGCCAATCGTTTCCTTGCACTCTTCAGACCGGTATAAATTTGTCCCATCTCCATGGCACCCTCCAATCCCACCACTTCCAGCCTCTTGTCACTAAGATCTGTTGTAAGACAAATGACAATAAAAACCTAAAATATTATCATAATTGTACCTACAACAGCTAACGGCAATGTGAAGTTTGTATTAGCTATCGTACCAAGCTCTGGAATGTGAAAGCAGCCCCCATAGGGGCCCAGATTGCTGGCATTATTAAAACTCACATCCAGGGACAGAGGCTGCAGTAGGTAGGAGCCCGTCCCTTCAATGTGTGATCTCTGTGACCGGTCAGGCTACTGTTAACTATTGAGGTTCATAGCCCATAGGCTACTATGGCTAATGGTGTTAGCTACCAGGGCCAAACTTGGCAAATTCAGCATTTAAGCAGTCCCCAGAGCAACCAACGGGAGCTGTGTTTGCAATCTGAAAGAGAGGTTTGCAGCAGCTATCAGAGATGTCTACTGCAGTGCCCCACAGATTCATCCAGGGGATGCTTAATATTTGCCGGTACCTCTCCAAAATTGGTGCTTTCAGGGGATATCCCACAATTATTATTTGATAAATATGCCCTTAGTGAGGCCTAACTTTAGCCTGGTACAGTAGATTCACATCTGCTAATCCCTCTGCAAATATCAAGCATTATACTAACTTTACGTCTTGCCTGGTTATCCTGTACTTGCTTTACAGCTGTCTTATACGGCCTCTAGTCTTATTTCTGTATTTTATTGCCAAAGTATCTGTCCTATCAAATACAATATTTTATTACTGCTTTCACAGTTGTAGCTCTTCATCCAATTAAGTCAGTTATGGTTTTATTTATCCCTCCTGATCTTTATTTCATCACCCAAGACACAGCAGAGAATACATTTCCCACCTCCACCAGGTGCTCCCGGCTGTGGGCGCTCTGGAATAACTGACAGCAGAAGGAGTGTGCAATGACATGTGCCTACTGCAGTCACCGAAATGTTATGATTGACAACATGAGAGGAAATATTCTCCCTTTCCTGAAGCTACTTTTCACATCATAGGTGGTATGCTATGGGGGAAAGGGGAGCACAAGTACCATCTCCACTGGGAGTAGTGTGTGGAAGACACTGCAAGACAATGCAATAAAAGGATTACAAGCTGTCTATTTGAATCTGAGGTCCATCTTTAAAACAGCATCTTTCTCTGAAATGTATATTAGCATTTGTGAATATTTTTTTATATGCCTGCAGATAATAGGTTATAATATAAACCTGGGTGGAATTGTTTCACATTACTTACTAGTCGGTAAGGCATTAAAAAGCTATAACAGCTAACCGCACCGTCTACTGTCTCCTGACAGGAGATGTGGATTTAGGGGACGTCTTGTCTCCAGTTACATGTATTACCAGACTGTTCCGCTCACCTTGGACACATGCCTTCAAAGCCTCAGGATCAGTGATGACCTCTGGTTGGTTATGACATGAAGCATTTCGTGCCTCCCCCAGAGGTTTCCTCGTCTCTCCCCACAGATTGGAGCCGCCATGCATGCTGGGTATGTTAATGACAGCAATACCTTCAAGTGATACAGAACTCAGATCCAAGGTCGAGCCACAACACTACGGTAGACAGAAGAATAAACAAGAGATTGTGGTTATACCACGTACCATAAGTAATTACAGCGCTTACTGATAATAGCATAGATTATTTTAACTTCTTTCACCATAAAAAAAATGAATCTTTCGAATCACATGACCATGTACAGACAACTGTGTGTAATTAACTATCTAACAATAAAAGGATCTAAAAAAAAGCCTAAAATATAAATGCATTACTGCCGAAAGCGTCTCTGCAGCACCAAGTGAAGTAACACTGTATCACCAGAGCAAGTTCCTATCTGGTAAGAGAAAATGGTGGTGATGCACACTGCTGGACAATATCTACTTGCACTCTCTTGATACAGATGTGTCCTCATACGCCTAACCTCAATACGGTGCGTGTGTGAGCCACTCCCTGCGGCAAAGTGCTGCGACTTCTTTAAAATCCTATTCACATGTCAGATGCAATAAAATACCATTCAGTGTACTACAGAGGCCGGGCTGCAACTTCAACTGCACAGGAATTAGTTTTAAAAATGTAGAAGTCGCAGATGAAGCACGTCGGAACTTGGCATGAGAAAAAGTTTGTATACAGGTTCAGACTCTTTTGCACACAGGTATACAAGTGTCGCACATCAAGTTGATCAGTGCAATCTACCAAAGTCGTTTTTGTTGCTTCCAGTTTATGTGTGTGAACGCATATTTTTGGGGAAAAAGACGCTCAGCGTGGTCGAGATGCACGGGACCTTGAGCGCCTACAGGAGCTGTTTGGCGTGTCTGAAGCCACAGTGTATGAGGACACCTCTGTACATATTGGCTGAATTATCCAGCACACAGGCCATTGTGCTTTTATTTTACCAAAAAGGAAGCATTTACAATCACTTTATTATTGCTGTTAAGGAATATGAATTAAAAACATCACGTGGCGGTAATTCTTAAGGCACTCCTTTACTGTACTAAACGAGATGTCATCAATTCTGTGCCAGCAATCTTGTGCGTTTATATCACAGGTTCTCAAACTCGGTCCTCAGGACCCCACACGGTTCATGTTTTGCAGGTCACCTGTAGATTTTTAAAATGTGGCAGTTGGTCATACACAGTGCGCCTGCTGGGTGACATGGAAAATGTGAACCGTGTGGGTTCCTGAGGACCGAGTTTGAGAACCACTGGTTTATATGGACATATAACGTCAGTGTGACGGCTAATATCCTTATAATTTACACTAGGTTCAAGTTCTACTTTATATAACAATACTGCGATAAATACCGGAGATGGAACAAAACTATGCAATTGATATTTTAAATATTCCGCCTGAGTTAAAAGGTTCCGGATGTTGTAGAATATTAAAATAGAATAGCCCTAAGGCTGACAGGACTTTGATCTGTATCTTGTGAACACCCACCGCACGTCACTGATCTGATGGAAACACTAACCTCAATTGTAACATACTCCTTCAGCTTTTTGCACGTAGAGAAAACAGTCTCTGATGTAGCAAACTCAAAATACCACAGCTTATTCTTCATCCTTTCAATAGAAAATACAATACGCCACATGATAAGTTATTAATAATCAACAATTTGGGGCGGATGTGATAAAGTGGAGAGAGATAAAATACCAATCAATCAGGTCCTGTCATTTTTCATACACAGACAGTAACATGGCAGTTAGGTGCTGGTTGACTGATACTTTATCTCTCTCCACTTTATCAATCTCCAAGGCTTAGCACATCTCCCCCTTAGCGTGTTTGGACCACCTAAGTAATGGTATTGATCCATAACTTTGGAAGTCTCTGGAAGTCTCCATTGAGCCAGTGAGTTACATGCTACTGAATAAGATGCAAGCACAACTGCTATAGCCAGGAGACATGTTTTACCGCACCCCAATGTGACATCAGCCAATCAGGAGGTGTGCTGAAACATGCCTCTATTCCATAACAGGTGCATATGTCTTATTCCACAATTTTAATACATTGATTCTATTGAGAGAACGTATGATCTCAGGAAAAGGTATTCCACCTGTGCAATTTAGAGGGATGCCTAAACTAAGTGGACTAAAGTGTCCACTGATTCATTTAGTACAATTATTGCAAATATATAACTATTATAAGTCCAATACATTAAAATATACTTGTTTTATCTGAATAGACCAGTGGATTCCAAATGCAGTCCTCATGGCACCCCAACAATCCAGGTTTTAAGGATACCCATGCTTAGGCATACATGACTCAGTAAGGATACTGTCTGTGCACAAGTAGGGGTATACCGAAAACCTGGACTGTTGGAGTGCACTGAGGACTGGGTTTGGATACCACTGGTGTATACTAATATTGTATTAAAAGGAGGTGAACAAATGTATTTTTTTAGCGAACATGCTGCATTAGCAGCATAGGCAAATGATACCCCTATATGATGACAGGTCATATTCACCTGCTATTGAATTTCTCAGGATATTTCTCCCTCATAACATGGAACCGGTGAGCGATGGAAGCATCCTGTAGAAAGCAGAAAGCAGCAGTTTTTTTGAGCCTGTGAACTTGTCAGCAAAGTTTGAACTAATATTAGTTTTTAAATATGAGAATCGGGAAACCATAAATGAAATATTCACTTTTAAAATCACTTTGTTACTATGTTATTTATATTTACTGTTACTTATATAGAACAATGATACCAGCACTCCACTAAAACCAGTAAAATCCTGACCTGGTGCCCTCCTAGATATGCAAATATCCATACAGTATTGAAGAAAATGGTGGCACTCACGGGTCCTTTCAAGTAAGAATACAAAAGACAAGTTGTCTCTATGTCCAACGTTTCAGGCCAGTCATTTGTTCTTCTTGATAAAAGTCTGGATGTACTGACATAGACCCAGCTTATCATTTGCATTCTTGCGTGAAAGGACCCGTGAGTACCGACATGTTTTCTTTCAATACTGTCACTGCTACTTATACATACAAAAAACAAAACAACTTCGATGTAGAGCTTCCTTTCTAAATATGGAGTTAAAATCAGATCTAGAAATGGCTCCTTGTGTAGTGCGGTGGATTTGTGAACAATGGGGGACATTCCGAGTTGATCGCTAGCTACCGTTGTTCGCAGCGCAGCGATCAGGCTGAAAATCGTCACTTCTGCGCATGCGTATGGTGCGCACTGCGCACACGCGACGTACTTTCACAAAAGCCGATGCAGTTTTACACAAGCTCTAGCTACGCTTTTCAGTCGCGCTGCTGATTGTTGAGTGATTGACAGGAAGTGGGTGTTTCTGGGTGGTAACTGACCGTTTTCGGGGAGTGTGTGTAAAAACGCAGGCGTGCCAGATAAAAACGCAGGAGTGGCTGGGAAAACGGGGGAGAGGCTGGCCGAACGCAGGGCGTGTTTGTGACGTCAAAACAGGAACAAAATAGTCTGAAGTGATCGCAAGCTAGGAGTAAGTCTAGAGCTACTCTGAACCTGCACAATTTTTTTTGTAGCAGCGCTGCGATCCTTTCGTTCGCACTTCTGCTAAGCTAATATACACTCCCAGAGGGCGGCGGCTTAGCGTTTGCACTGCTGCTAAAAGCAGCTAGCGAGCGAACAACTCGGAATGAGGGCCAATATCTGGTGATTGACAGTCATAGATTTGCAGATGAGTCAAGCTACCCTTTAAAATGAGTAGTCCACTTTTAAGGTTACATTTGAATAAGAGACCATATGCAAGGAAAATCCCTAGCTGACCTAATACACGGTGAGGTAAAAAGAAAAACTCCCAGATTTTAAAGGTTAACAAAAAAGGCATGGTACATGCTATTCTAAATGTTAGTACATAATCTGAAAGTGCATGGAATTCAGTTTATTTACAATTGGTTTTGAATATGATATGGTCCAGATGGTGGACTTCATTCGTAATACACATTTGTAGTCGATTGTTGAAGTTTCACATCACTCGGCTCATTTCCAGCATTATCGCTGCAATTTCTTGACGAAGCTCACCTTCATTTGTCTGGCTTAGTTAACAAGCAGAATTTTCATTACTAAGCAGAAAACAATCCTCATCAGCTTCATGAAAGGTCCCTACACAGCCAACAGGGCCATCTGAAAGCTGAGGTCTACAAACATCGACCAAGAACCATTAATGAACTGCAGGCTGCTGAACGCCAAGAAATGACAATATCATATTCAACACCAACTGAAAATAAACTGTATTCCATGCACTTTTAGATTGTGTACTAAAAATCTGAATAGCAGTTTTTGTTAACCTTTAATATCTGGCTTTTTTTTCCCCTCACCCTGTAGATTGTATCTAGGACTTACCTCTCCTGCAGCTGGAAGGATCTGTGTCAACAAGAGTATTACATAACACCTGGTGACACCATAGCAATGTTTTTAAGGTCTGCCAAATACTGCACAATGATGACCACCACATATTCACCATAGCCAGATCATTAGGCAACCTAACCTAAGCGTCCAGCTGGAGCTGAGAGGCCTAGATGACCATGTTTTATATGACAAACAGAGGTGGGAAGCGGGATGTGGTATATTTTGTCAACATCCATAATGTCAACATGCTCACAATGCCGATATTCATCATGTTGACACTGATGCAATGTGGATAGGATTTGAATGTCGACAAGACGTCCCTGGTGGTCTAGTGGTGACTTATCAGGTAAGGCGGATCCAGTGGCTCCAGCAATGTCTTTAGGGTCCCATGTTCAGCTGATGATGACTTCTGGTGGTGAGTATGGCTAATCCTTAACCCTACCCTTAGTGCCTAACCCTCACCTTCCCTTAGTAGACTTACCATAACTCTCAACTGCTGGTCCAAGCACAATGTCAGCATTTCACATGCTGACAACGTAAACATGTCAACATTCTACACATGCCAATATGTTCAATGTAACATTGTGATATTTACATTATCCTTTTGAATACATCCCAAAAAGGGGGCCCGAGACAGTATGTTACCTAGTGTCCCATGTTGCCTTAATTCCACCTTTTCTCAGTAGACTGACTGAATCGAGTAATCTAGATGCAACTAGTCCCCACTTCTACATCCCAATCAGGATGTTATTACACTTGAATCGAGCAGGGAAGATGGCTGTTTACGCTATCCTATTTGAATTCAGCAATAGGATATAGTGTTGGAGAAGTGAAATAACTAGAGGGAACAATATGGTGTATCAAAAACTTAGAGAGGATAGCGTTTGAAAGGACTATTTAGCCTATCTGTACATGTAACCTCCAACAAAGGGCCCGATTCAGGTTGGATCGCAAAACATGATCCGAAAAGGATGCGGGTGCATGTGCCTGCATGCACTGTGGGTCGCAGCAGAAAATGCCTCTGCCTGTCAATCAGGCAGAGGCATTTCTGGGGAGTGTGTGTGTGTGTGTGTGGGGGGGCAATTCTCCGTTTCCTAGGCGGAGATGGAGCGTTGCAGGGGCGTGGCTTCTAAACAGGGGGCAGTGTGGTTGCGAATGGGGGTGTGATCGGGGCGGCTGCATGATGTCACACGCAGCCGGCGTAATCAGAAAGTTTGCGGCTGACCTCCTCGCAGGAGGCAACCCTAATTTCTGCGATCAAGCAGAAATTGCGGTGCAATCACAATTTCTGCTTGGTCAGGGTGGGAAGCGGCGGTGAGCATGCTGGCCAGCCTTGCCCTGCAATGGACGGCCCCCAGCATGCGTTCACATGGATTGCAAATTCTGCTACTTAGCAGAATTTGCAATCCTACCTGAATCAGGCCCAAAGTCCACAAAGCAGACCTATCCTTCCTCTTGCAGCCGGTGAATGCCCTTACTATCTCCTGTAATATGCATGATTACTAGCATGAGAACAAACATGATTTTCTCACACTACTGTACTCTAGGTACATACCACTCCAATGGAAAAGTAGTTGTTGATTATCTCATATGGGACAGGGTCTCCCTTCTCGTTAGGGTTCTCAGGTATGACTTCAACATTCCATCGGTCCATCAGAAGGATTGTGCTAATTTCAATGTCTTTCAATACTTTAACTAGATTTTCTCCATCATAGCCTGCAAATAATTAATGAAATATATATGTGTCCAGTGGAAACGGCTCATTCATCCTCTTACACTTTCCCATATTGATTGGTGTAACCTCTGTAGGACTTCACTCACCCCCCTTCTGTCTATTCTATTATATGTTGGGCAACTACAACTGTACTTTATAAGATCATGAATTACAGAGGAGTTGTTTCTTATATGTTGATCTATTAAATCTTTATTATACGTGTTCCTCCTCCTATACGTTTTAGATATTACTGAAAACCCCACTTTTATCTTGTAAGCTTCTTCAATCCCTGGCACCCACTAAATTTCCGGTCAACTCAACACTTAATTACAGTGTAAACTCTCTGCCATAGGAAACAGGACTGTATATGTATTTACCTTTAGTTCCTTGTATTAGGCAGGACAGCATTACAGTAATGTGCTATATAACCAATGATACCGGTCTTTGTGAGAGATACTATATAAATACAATTGTACATCCAGGTAAATCCAATAACTCTTGTCCTCCACAAGATCGCTACTGAGTTGTCTCTCCAGACTGGCAAAACGCTTAGATTACTCCAACATAATCTATATATACAGTATATAAATGCGAAAGCCCTCACTGACTGACTCATCACTAAGTCTCTTACTTCCCGATATGTTAGGAAGCTGAAATGTAACATAGGTATTCTGCAGGTGGGAAATAGGAAAACAACGTAATTAGAATTTTAATAAACCTCCCCTAAGGGGATGAACAGGGGGTTGACATAATGACGTCATTACCGATGCGTGGCTTGTGTTGCGTGAACGATAATGCCCAAACGGACAATCGATCAAAATTTGTATTGCACCTCCTAAACTACAAAAATAGTCCTGTCACTTTTTACCATATCTGCTATGGGTGCTCCTCGGATAACGCCAAGAACCATGGATTAATATTTACTTACATTAAGACGTCTCAAATTTACATCTCTATAGATCTACCAAATTTTTAGCACTCTTTTATATGTACAACCATAAAAATCAGAAACTCCTGTGAGTAGAATGGGTAGAACAGCTAGTATAATATGATGGAGCCTCACCTCCTCCCCATCGGAGACATCGCGCAAGGTCATTGCCAGTGCCAAGGGGCAGCACAGCAACAGGTGGTCTTTCTGGGAGATTGGCTTTATCTACAAAAGATGAGATCTAATCAGACAAAGTACATGGCTGCAAAGCCAAGTAACACCATAACACAGCCGTCACTATGCGATATAAGTCTGAGTTTGGATGTAATCAGAGTAAGGACAGTTTACGTGTTGGGCAGTGGACTGGTTTATCACCTATATTAGTTCTCAGAAGCCTAAAGCAACCCCATGAAATGTCTCTTCCTCTCACCAATGGCATCCAAAATCCAGCCAACAGTACCATCCCCACCACACACCAGGATCCGGTAATCAGGAACATCCCGGAAAAAATTCAGCCTGTTGATAAAATAACAGTAAATGTATAGTTAGGAAACATTAGTATTTGCCAAATACATTTCTATAATGTTACGTTTTTTCCCTCTCACAGCCCTTCTTACCCAGGTGCAGGGCCCCCCTTTAGCAGGTTATAGACTTGTCGGGGATTCAGCAGATATTGGAACTTGCGAAGAACTCTGTAATAAAGGAGAGAAATTCAACACAATTCAACAGCAACAACTCAACACTTGTACTTAGTATAAGGTAAACAGAACACAAAACCAGTTAAACAGAACACAAGTTAAACAGAATAGAAAACTAAGGGTCTAATATAAAAATATTACAAATCTTAAACATACAGATGTGTCCTCATCCATATAGCCTAAATATGCCAAGCGCCGTGCAGGGCCGTCTTTTCGTATGGGCTCAATGGGCTCTTGCCCAAGGGCCCCAGGAGTATAAGGGCCCTAGGATGATAGCTGAGGGTCCCCTCTTTCCAGGGGTACCAGATTTTTGAAAATCGGCCCTGGGGAACCGGAGATATCTGACTTTAAAGCAGTGGTCCCCATCCAAGCCTGTTAATTGCTCTTCCCAGCCAGATATCTCAGGTTCTGTCTAACTTTGAGTGTTTCTGATGGTATACTGTAAAAGTTGGGGCTCTCCTCTTTCAGTGGGCACTAGCAGCTTGTCTCTACTATGCCTAGAACCAGAGATATCAGCAATCAAGCAGGTGGACACTGCCCCAGATCCACATGCCTGGTATGCAGTTTTATATTTTTATTGGTGGATTGCTCTGGCTCCTGAACTCTGATCCCCAAGTCCCCAGTACCTCCTGAAAGGGGAGCTCTATAGCTTTTTTTTATCCCATTCAAAGCTACGAAATCAATTTCCAGGAACTTGAGATATGAGTCTGCAGTCAAGCAAGATGCCCTCCAACCAGAAAATGATAAATATTAAGCCCATTCCACTATCCTACCCTACCCTACGTATTAAACACCCCATAGCACCCTGGAAGTCATGTACCAGGGCCCCTTCATTCAGCCCAATGCACCCTTCTACAGTTTAGTGTTCTCCCTCCCACCCCATCTGTGTAGTAAAGGAGTAATTAGCAGAAATTACTGCTCCAGGTCCTACATGCTGAGCGGAAGATAGAACTCCCCTACCGCCCACAGGACATCAAAGCTGTCGCTAATAGCACCCTCCACCCCTACCACTGGAGGATGGGTAGGGGGCCCAGTGCATTGCTGTGCCCAAGGGCCTACACTACTGTTAAGACGGCCCTGGCGCCGTGAGGTGCCTGGCAGGACTGAGCCAACAGGTCCTGTGCAACTCTGCTAGCATTGGGCGTCTTCTTTTTAAGAAATGCGTCTTAACCACAACACAATGTGACTAGGACGCACCAGAAGACTATGCCTATTCATTTGCTATACGACACTTGTATATCCTGTGTGACGGAGATTGTATACGGAGCACAACAGAACATTGTAGCACTTCGTATACAGATTCAGAGACTCAGTCGCACTAATACAAGTTTTGCATATCAAATTAATCAGCACAGTCTCCTGGTGCATCCTAGTTGTATTACGTTGCGACTAATGCTGGGTACACACTGGCAGATATATTGGCCAATCAGTTGGTTGTCCAATATATATTTTGCTGATCTGCAGGTGTGTACAAGTAATATGTCTGTGAAAGACGTATTTCACAGATATACTGCATCTGCTGTGCAACGCAGCAGATGACCAATATATCTGCAGATATATTAGTGCATCTTTCAGTGTGTATGAACAGTCCCCATCTGCATATATAGCTGCAGATAGATTGAACAGCAGATATGTCTTTAAGATATATTGGTGCATCTTTCTGTGTGTATGAACAACCACCGTCTGCAGATATATCTGCTAGTGTGTCCATCTGCAGATATATCTGCCAGTGTGTACCCAGCTTAAGTCACATTTTTGGCAAAAGATGCCCGACGGAATCAGAGTCTCATGGGACCTGGCGCGCACAGAGGGGCTGTTTGGCGCAACTGCAGCAATGATGTATGAGGACACATCTGTATTAAGGCCCGTACACACTGGTCGATATATTGGCCGTTCTCTTGAACGGCCGATATATCGCGGGACCGTCGGCCAGTGTGTACGGCCGATACGTCTGTGAACTCCGTCGTTCACAGACGTATCGCGTCGGCCACGCAGCACAGCCGACGGCCAATATATCTAACGATATATTGGCGCGTCGCTGTGTGTGTACGGGGCGGTCGTCCGACCGCCCGTACACATGCTGCGGCGGCCGGCGGTGATTGACAGGTGAACTGGGCGGGCGCACGCACGGCCGCCCAGTTCATTACGTCAGTCCCCCGACGGATCGGGCAGTGTGTTTGCACAGCACACTGCTCGATCCGTACATAAATATATCTGCAGATCAATTGATCTGCAGATATATCTATTAGTGTGTACCCACCTTTAGTGTGTGTGTGTGTCAGAAGTCTGTGTGTTTGACACAAATCACAATACAGTAATTAGCAATATCAGAATTACAGAGACTGCAGCAAAAGGCCGACCTGCAGTCAAAGTCATTTTCTAAATATCCTTAGTACAGATGGGCATCTGAAACGTTTGCGTTTATTTCAGTTACTAGTAATTCTTTATGGTTCTATCTGTACATTTCACCTTTCCTCCAATTCCTCAGCTAATCCCCTATCAAATTCTGCTTTTATCTTGTAAGGATCTTTAATCTCCAATCAATGTCCTGCTTGACCCCTTATTCACTGCTGAGGCTAACCTGCTTTATAAAGGACCTCCTTACCAACATTGTTTTACCAGACTTAAAACTCTTTGAAATGAGTCAATAAGATAATTCTCTGATGCTCCTTTGATGCCTGGGAAGAGGATTTGAAGCAACTAAATCAGGGCTTAGCAGAGACCATGGAGTAATATTGATAAGTCCATAAGAAGGCAGGTGTGGAACACTGTACTGTGGACCTCCTCCCATGGGGTAAGTTCCTGCTTAGAACACTTGCTCATCACTATTGCTCGATTTTACATTTTAGCCTAAAAGTTCTTCATCTAAACTTGAAAACTTTTCATTTATTGGATAGCAGCTAATCTGAGTAAGGCTTCAGTGTCCTATTGTTATACATACTTTAAATACTCTAATAAAAACTTGAATTTTAGGAACACAGAGAACATTATTTGGGACCTAAATCACAGACATACGTTAGGAAGACCTTTCTTTGATGGTAGGTTATCATCATACTCACCGTTCTCCCTGCTTTCCTCCACTTTTTGGATTGAGAAAGACGAGTAGAGGGTGAGTGTCTAATATTGGCACTACCTGCAAACACAACGACATACTGTAGGTAACAATACGGATGGCTGGATTACAGATAAGACAATGAAAGGAGAACAGTATGATAGATGTGTAAATGATACAGTATTTATACACACTCCCTCCACACTGTTACACGTTGCACTGTCACCCCCACACTGTTACACGTCGCACTGTCACCCCCACACTGTTACAAGCAGTATGATTCAGTAGAAGTATAATATTATAATATATAATAATAATAATACATATACATATATGACACACAGTATGGACACATTATGATGTTTTAGGGGCAATTAAACCTATTATTATTATTATTGCTGTTACATTTCACATTATCACAGCAAATGTACAGCAAATAACCAATTAATGACAATATAGAAACATACACTGAGACAAATGATGATCTCTGCAGCAGCCCAGTCACTCAGTGCAAGCTGTTGGGCATGATTTTTGCTCTTTGTAAATACTCGATATAGTTAAAATGGCTGACATGCGTTAACTAAAAGGCACTGGTGTATTGTCTGCATACAGCTGTCCTGGCAGGGGGAGTATTTTTAATTGCACCTGACACTGTGGCCAGCACCCTTACGACCCCAGGACTACTTGTTTTGTATATTGCCTCTCCATTCTGTGTCGGTCTTATCTGCCCTAACTCATATGTAGTCACTTCCCATCATATTAAATGAGTATATAAGGCCTGTTTGTACAGTACACTAGAGGTTGCTGGGGCATCTTGCGGCTTTACTCTGTGCCATGCCCTACTTTAGATATTCTGATCTGGCTTGCCACTTGTTTACACTTAGTTGTAGCATATGGCCTTGTTTCAGTTATTCTTGTCTTAGGGGGTAATTCAGACCTGATCGTAGCAACAAATTTGTTAGCAGTTGGGCAAAACCATGTACACTGCAGGGGGGGGGGGGGGGGGGGGGCAGATTATATAACCTGTGCAGAGAGTTAGATTTGGGTGGGGTGTGTTCAAACTGAAATCTAGCAGTGTAATAATAAAGCAGGCAGTATTTACCCTGCACAGAAACAAAATAACCCACCCAAATCTAACTCTCTCTGCACGTTATATCTGTCCCACCTGCAGTGCACATGGTTTTGTCCAACTGCTAATAAATTTGCTGCTACGATCAGGTCTGAATTACCCCCTTAGTCTGTTGCTTTGTGTCTCTGGCACACAATATAGGGGGTAATTCCAAGTTGATCGCAGCAGGAAATTTTTTAGCAGTTGGGCAAAACCATGTGCACTGCAGGGGAGGCAGATATAACATGTGCAGAAAGAGTTAGATTTGGGTGGGTTATTTTATTTCTGTGCAGGGTAAATACTGGCTGCTTTATTTTTACACTGCAAATTAGATTGCAGATTGAACAAACCACACCCAAATGTAACTCTCTCTGCATATGTTATATCTGCCCCCCCCCCCCCCCCCCCCCCTGCAGTGCACATGGTTTTGCCCAACTGCTAAAAAATTTCCTGCTGCGATCAACTTGGAATTACCCCCATAGTTTGTTTGGGTATCACATTCACTATGTACCCCATTCAGTTATTGTTGCTAACCCTTGCGTGTTTGTCTTTCTTTATGCACCCTCTCTCCTGTTATTTTAGTAGTTCCTCATGCTACCCAAGACCTGGGGCCTCACTGTACAGTGGGTAATCACAAAGGGAAATGTGGTTGCTATAGTCCAGGAATATATGTTTTTTTTTTATTTGGTGTCAGATACTCTCTCATCCCTATTCTTGTGTTATTCTTGTCATAACCTTTGCCGAATCTTTGTATCGACTCTTGGCACTGATCATGTCTGGGTCTGGCTAAATAACTATTTTGGTATTCATCCTATGCCTTTGGTGGACTCCTGATCCTGGTTGAGCTCTTTATGCGGCTCTCACCATTGTTTGCTATATGATATCTCTCTGCTATATCCATGAGTCATAGTTTGCCTCTGTAGTCCTAACCTACCCATCCTTCTTTCTGTTTCTATTTGCTGGTCTAGAACTCCGTTCTCCCTCAGGGGTACATGTATGAAGCAGTTATCAGAGTGGAGAAGTGTGACACGGCAACCAATCAGCTTTGAAGTGACCATTTATCGAGTGCATTCTATAAAACTATATGTAGCAGCCATTTGGTAGCCATGGCACATTTCTCCAGTCTTATCACTGCTTTATACATCTACCCCAGAAGTTACTTATCAGCAATCCTCTGTCCACTGTTACTGATAAGCAATCCTCTGTCCACTGTTACTGATCAGCAATCCTCTGTCCGCTGTTACTGATCAGCAATCCTCTGTCCACTGTTACTGATCAGCAATCCTCTGTACACTGTTACTGATCAGCAATCCTCTGTCCGCTGTTACTGATCAGCAAGTCTCTGTCCACTGTTACTGATCATCAATCCTCGTCCACTGTTACTGATCAGCAATCCTCTGTCCGCTGTTACTGATCAGCAATCCTCTGTACACTGTTACTGATCAGCAATCCTCTGTCCACTGTTACTGATCAGCAATCCTCTGTCCACTGTTACTGATCAGCAATCCTCTTCCCACTGTTACTGATCAGCAATCCTCTGTCCACTGTTACTGATCAGCAATCCTCTGTCCGATGTTACTGATCAGCAATCCTCTGTCCGCTGTTACTGATCAGCAATCCTCTGTCCACTGTTACTGATCAGCAATCCTCTGTCCGCTGTTACTGATAAGCAATCCTCTGTCCACTGTTACTGATCAGCAATCCTCTGTCCACTGTTACTGATCAGCAATCCTCTGTCCACTGTTACTGATCAGCAATCCTCTGTCCGCTGTTACTGATCAGCAATCCTCTGTCCACTGTTACTGATCAGCAATCCTCTGTCCGCTGTTACTGATCAGCAATCCTCTGTCCACTGTTACTGATCAGCAATCCTCTGTCCACTGTTACTGATCAGCAATCCTCTGTCCACTGTTACTGATCAGCAATCCTCTGTCCACTGTTACTGATCAGCAATCCTCTGTCCGCTGTTACTGATCAGCAATCCTCTGTCCACTGTTACTGATCAGCAATCCTCTGTCCGCTGTTACTGATCAGCAATCCTCTGTCCACTGTTACTGATCAGCAATCCTCTGTCCACTGTTACTGATCAGCAATCCTCTTCCCACTGTTACTGATCAGCAATCCTCTGTCCACTGTTACTGATCATCAATCCTCTTCCCACTGTTACTGATCAGCAATCCTCTGTCCACTGTTACTGATCAGCAATCCTCTGTCCGCTGTTACTGATCAGCAATCCTCTTCCCGCTGTTACTGATCAGCAATCCTCTGTCCGCTGTTACTGATCAGCAATCCTCTGTCCGCTGTTACTGATCAGCAATCCTCTGTCCACTGTTACTGATCAGCAATCCTCTGTCCACTGTTACTGATCAGCAATCCTCTGTCCACTGTTACTGATCAGCAATCCTCTGTCCACTGTTACTGATCAGCAATCCTCTTCCCACTGTTACTGATCAGCAATCCTCTGTCCACTGTTACTGATCATCAATCCTCTTCCCACTGTTACTGATCAGCAATCCTCTGTCCACTGTTACTGATCAGCAATCCTCTGTCCACTGTTACTGATCAGCAATCCTCTGTCCACTGTTACTGATCAGCAATCCTCTATCCACTGTTACTGATCAGCAATCCTCTGTCCACTGTTACTGATCAGCAATCCTCTGTCCACTGTTACTGATCAGCAATCCTCTGTCCGATGTTACTGATCAGCAATCCTCTGTCCGATGTTACTGATCAGCAATCCTCTGTACACTGTTACTGATCAGCAATCCTCTGTACACTGCTACTGATCAGCAATCCTCTGTCCGCTGTTACTGATCAGCAATCCTCTGTCCACTGTTACTGATCAGCAATCCTCTGTCCACTGTTACTGATCAGCAATCCTCTGTACACTGTTACTGATCAGCAATCCTCTGTCCACTGTTACTGATCAGCAATCCTCTGTACACTGTTACTGATCAGCAATCCTCTGTCCGATGTTACTGATCATCAATCCTCTGTCCACTGTTACTGATCATCAATCCTCTGTCCACTGTTACTGATCAGCAATCCTCTGTCCACTGTTACTGATCAGCAATCCTCTGTCCACTGTTACTGATAAGCAATCCTCTGTCCGATGTTACTGATCAGCAATCCTCTGTCCGCTGTTACTGATCAGCAATCCTCTGTCCATTGTTACTGATCAGCAATCCTCTGTCCGCTGTTACTGATCAGCAATCCTCTGTCCGATGTTACTGATCAGCAATCCTCTGTCCGATGTTACTGATCAGCAATCCTCTGTACACTGTTACTGATCAGCAATCCTCTGTCCACTGTTACTGATCAGCAATCCTCTGTACACTGTTACTGATCAGCAATCCTCTGTCCGATGTTACTGATCAGCAATCCTCTGTCCGATGTTACTGATCAGCAATCCTCTGTACACTGTTACTGATCAGCAATCCTCTGTACACTGTTACTGATCAGCAATCCTCTGTACACTGTTACTGATCAGCAATCCTCTGTACACTGTTACTGATCAGCAATCCTCTGTCCGCTGTTACTGATCAGCAATCCTCTGTCCGATGTTACTGATCAGCAATCCTCTGTCCGATGTTACTGATCAGCAATCCTCTGTACACTGTTACTGATCAGCAATCCTCTGTACACTGTTACTGATCAGCAATCCTCTGTACACTGTTACTGATCAGCAATCCTCTGTACACTGTTACTGATCAGCAATCCTCTGTCCGCTGTTACTGATCAGCAATCCTCTGTCCGCTGTTACTGATCAGCAATCCTCTGTACACTGTTACTGATCAGCAATCCTCTGTCCGCTGTTACTGATCAGCAATCCTCTGTACACTGTTACTGATCAGCAATCCTCTGTACACTGTTACTGATCAGCAATCCTCTGTCCGCTGTTACTGATCAGCAATCCTCTGTCCGATGTTACTGATCAGCAATCCTCTGTCCGATGTTACTGATCAGCAATCCTCTGTCCGCTGTTACTGATCAGCAATCCTCTGTCCGATGTTACTGATCAGCAATCCTCTGTCCGATGTTACTGATCAGCAATCCTCTGTCCGCTGTTACTGATCAGCAATCCTCTGTACACTGTTACTGATCAGCAATCCTCTGTCCACTGTTACTGATCAGCAATCCTCTGTACACTGTTACTGAAAAGCAATCCTCTGTCCGATGTTACTGATCACCAATCCTCTGTCCACTGTTACTGATCAGCAATCCTCTGTCCGCTGTTACTGATCAGCAATCCTCTGTCCACTGTTACTGATCAGCAATCCTCTGTACACTGTTACTGATCAGCAATCCTCTGTCCACTGTTACTGATCAGCAATCCTCTGTCCACTGTTACTGATCAGCAATCCTCTGTCCGCTGTTACTGATCAGCAATCCTCTGTCCGATGTTACTGATCAGCAATCCTCTGTCCGATGTTACTGATCATCAATCCTCTGTCCACTGTTACTGATCAGCAATCCTCTGTCTACTGTTACTGATCAGCAATCCTCTGTACACTGTTACTGATCAGCAATCCTCTGTCCGATGTTACTGATCAGCAATCCTCTGTCCGATGTTACTGATCAGCAATCCTCTGTACACTGTTACTGATCAGCAATCCTCTGTCCACTGTTACTGATCAGCAATCCTCTGTCCACTGTTACTGATCAGCAATCCTCTGTCCACTGTTACTGATCAGCAATCCTCTGTCCACTGTTACTGATCAGCAATCCTCTGTACACTGTTACTGATCAGCAATCCTCTGTCCGATGTTACTGATCATCAATCCTCTGTCCACTGTTACTGATCAGCAATCCTCTGTCCGCTGTTACTGATCAGCAATCCTCTGTCCGCTGTTACTGATCAGCAATCCTCTGTCCGCTGTTACTGATCAGCAATCCTCTGTACACTGTTACTGATCAGCAATCCTCTGTCCGCTGTTACTGATCAGCAATCCTCTGTCCGATGTTACTGATCAGCAATCCTCTGTCCGATGTTACTGATCATCAATCCTCTGTCCACTGTTACTGATCAGCAATCCTCTGTCCGATGTTACTGATCAGCAATCCTCTGTCCACTGTTACTGATCAGCAATCCTCTGTCCGATGTTACTGATCAGCAATCCTCTGTCCACTGTTACTGATCAGCAATCCTCTGTCCACTGTTACTGATCAGCAATCCTCTGTCCGATGTTACTGATCAGCAATCCTCTGTCCACTGTTACTGATCAGCAATCCTCTGTCCACTGTTACTGATCAGCAATCCTCTGTCCACTGTTACTGATCAGCAATCCTCTGTACACTGTTACTGATCAGCAATCCTCTGTCCGCTGTTACTGATCAGCAATCCTCTGTCCGATGTTACTGATCAGCAATCCTCTGTCCGATGTTACTGATCAGCAATCCTCTGTCCACTGTTACTGATCATCAATCCTCGTCCACTGTTACTGATCAGCAATCCTCTGTCCATTGTTACTGATCAGCAATCCTCTGTCCACTGTTACTGATCAGCAATCCTCTGTCCATTGTTACTGATCAGCAATCCTCTGTCCACTGTTACTGATCAGCAATCCTCTGTCCATTGTTACTGATCAGCAATCCTCTGTCCGCTGCTACTGATCAACAATCCTCTGTCACAGCAAAACAATATTCACAGTTCTTGCGTGTAACTTATTTAAGTCAAACTTTGTATCTGTATTACATAAATGACACCTACTATTTAATATACCCACAGCCACAAATTTGCATGACTGCTTGTGCATCTTTCCACACATTATAATGTCAGCTGTGCAACTTTTGTTTGTAGGATTACACAACTACTGCTATTGCTATGCCATTGGCTGCCAGAGGAAGAGTAAGTTCTGAAATGAACTCTTAGTAGGAGTACTTAACCTTTTTAGGTTTAATTGTCACTAATTTGTCCTTAAAGAGAATAATGAAGACAGTGTTAACACAGGGTTAACTGCCCCCCCGAGATATATATTAATCTCGTAGTAAAGTAGTAGTGATTTTCTAGGAACAATTAGACAGGTTTTGAGCATACAATATGGAAACCTCAATAGAGTACATAAAGTCAGTAGAAGAATGCAGTATATGCAATAGTCATGTTATGGCAACCTCACCCGCAATGCCTGGCCCTCTGCACTGCTGAAGCTCTGTGACGTTTCTTCTGGGGAAGCTATAAGGTTCTTCTGGCTGTTCTGCCGCTCCTGCAAAGAAAGACAGTGAGAACTGAGGTGTAAATATGTAACAAGGTACAGGGCGTATAGTGGACAGAGGGTATAAGCAGATAACAAAAAATAAGAATTTACTTACCGATAATTCTATTTCTCGTAGTCCGTAGTGGATGCTGGGGACTCCGTCAGGACCATGGGGAATAGCGGCTCCGCAGGAGACAGGGCACAAAATTAAAAGTTTGACCACTAGGTGGTGTGCACTGGCTCCTCCCCCTATGACCCTCCTCCAAGCCTCAGTTAGGATACTGTGCCCGGACGAGCGTACACAATAAGGAAGGATTTTGAATCCCGGGTAAGACTCATACCAGCCACACCAATCACACTGTACAACTTGAGATCTGAACCCAGTTAACAGCATGATAACAGAGGAGCCTCTGAAAAGATGGCTTCCAACAATAATAACCCGATTTTTGTAACAATAACTATGTACAAGTATTGCAGACAATCCGCACTTGGGATGGGCGCCCAGCATCCACTACGGACTACGAGAAATAGAATTATCGGTAAGTAAATTCTTATTTTCTCTGACGTCCTAAGTGGATGCTGGGGACTCCGTCAGGACCATGGGGATTATACCAAAGCTCCCAAACGGGCGGGAGAGTGCGGATGACTCTGCAGCACCGAATGAGAGAACTCCAGGTCCTCCTTAGCCAGGGTATCAAATTTGTAGAATTTTACAAACGTGTTCTCCCCTGACCACGTAACTGCTCGGCAGCGTTGTAATGCCGAGACCCCTCGGGCAGCCGCCCAAGGTGAGCCCACCTTCCTTGTGGAGTGGGCATTTACAGATTTTGGCTGTGGCAGGCCCTGCCACAGAATGCGCAAGTTGAATTGTGCTACAAATCCAACGAGCAATCGTCTGCTTAGACGCAGGAACACCCAGCTTGTTGGGTGCATACAGTATAAACAGCGAGTCAGACTTTCTGACTCCAGCCGTCCTTGAAATATATATATATATATATATATATATATATATATATATATATATATATATTTTTAAGGCTCTGACAACGTCGAACAACTTGGAGTCCTCCAAGTCGCTAGAAGCCGCAGGCACTACAATAGGTTGGTTCAGGTGAAACGCTGATACCACCTTAGGGAGAAACTGAGGACGCGTCCGCAGTTCTGCCCTGTCCCAATGGAAAATCAGATATGGCTTTTGTACGAAAAAGCCGCCAATTCTGACACTCTCCTGGCCGAAGCCAGGGCCAGTAGCATGGTCACTTTCCATGTAAGATATTTCAAATCCACCGATTTGAGTGGCTCAAACCAATGGGATTTGAGGAATCCCAAAACTACATTGAGATCCCACGGTGCCACTGGAGGCACAACCGGGGCTGTATATGTAGTACTCCTTTGACAAAAGCCTGGACTTCAGGAACTGAAGCCAATTCTTTCTGGAAGAAAATCGACAGGGACGAAATTTGAACCTTAATGGACCCCAATTTGAGGCCCATAGACAATCCTGTTTGCAGGAAATGTAGGAATCGACCCAGTTGAAATTCCTCCGTCGGAGCCCTCTCCTTCAGGATCCGGCGTTCAACCGCCATGCCGTCAAACGCAGCCGCGGTAAGTCTAGAGGTAGAGTGCACGGATCCTCCGTGCGCATCTCTTGAAGTTCCGGGTACCAAGTCTTTCTTGGCAAATCCGGAACCACGAGTATCGTTCTTACTCCCCTTCGCCTTATAATTCTCAGTACCTTGGGTATGAGAGGCAGAGGGGGGAACACATACATTGGCTGGTACACCCATGGTGTTACCAACGCATCCACAGCTATTGCCTGAGGGTCTCTTGACCTGGCGCAATACCTGTCCAGTTTTTTGTTGAGGCGGGACGCCATCATGTCCACCTTTGGTTTTTCCCAACGGTTCACAATCATGTGGAAGACTTCTGGATGAAGTCCCCACTCTCCCGGGTGGTGATCATGTCTGCTGAGGAAGTCTGCTTCCCAGTTGTCCACTCCCGGAATGAACACTGCTGACAGTGCTATCACATGATTTTCTGCCCAGTGAAAAATCCTTGCAGCTTCTGCCATTGCCCTCCTGCTTCTTGTGTCGCCCTGTCTGTTTACGTGGGCGACTGCCGTGGTGTTGCCCTACTGGTTCAACACCGGCTGACCCTGAAGCAGAGGCCTTGCCAGGCTTAGAGCATTGTAAATTGCCCTTAGCTCCAGTATATTTATGTGAAGTGAAGTCTCCAGGCTTGACCACACTCCCTGGAAATTTCTTCCCTGTGTGACTGCTCCCCAGCCTCTCAGGCTGGCATTCGTGGTCACCAGGACCCAGTCCTGAATGCCGAATCTGCGGCCCTCCAAAAAGGTGAGCACTCTGCAACCACCACAGAAGAGACCCCCTTGTCCTTGGAGACGGGGCTATCCGCTGATGCATCTGAAGATGCGATCCGGACCATTCGTCCAGCAGATTCCACTGAAAAGTTCTTGCGTGGAATCTGCCGAATGGAATCGCTTCGTAAGAAGCCATCATTTACCCAGGACTCTTGTGCATTGATGCACTGACACTTTTCCTGGTTTTAGGAGGTTCCTGACTAGCTCGGATAACTCCCTGGCTTTCTCCTCCGGGAGAAAAACCTTTTTCTGAACTGTGTCCAGAATCATCCCTAGGAACAGCAGACGTGTCGTCGGGCTCAGCTGGGATTTTGGAAAATTTAGAATCCACCCGTGCTGTTGCAGCACTACTTGGGTTAGTGCTACACCGGCCTCTAACTGTTCTCTGGATCTTGCCCTTATCAGGAGATCGTCCAAGTAAGGGATAATTAATACGCCTTTTCTTCGAAGAAGAATCATCATTTCGGCCATTACTTTGGTAAAGACCCGGGGTGCCATGGACAATCCAAACGGCAACTTCTGAAACTGATAGTGACAGTTTTGTACCACGAACCTGAGGTACCCTTGGTTTGAAGGGCAAATTGGGACATGGAGGTAAGCATCCTTGATGTCCAAGGACACCATAAAGTCCCCTTCTTCCAGATTCGCTATCACTGCTCTGAGTGATTTCATCTTGAACTTGAACCTTTGTATGTAAGTGTTCAAAAGATTTCAGACTTAGAATAGGTCTCACCGAGCCGTCCGGCTTCGGTACCACAAACAGCGTGGAATAATACCCCTTTCCTTGTTGTAGTAGGGGTACCTTGACTATTACTTGCTGGGAATACAGCTTGTGAATAGCTTCCAACACCGTCTCCCTGTCGGAGGGAGATGTTGGTAAAGCAGACTTCAGGAATCTGCGAGGAAGAGACGTCTCGAATTCCAATCTGTACCCCTGTGATACTACCTGCAGGATCCAAGGGTCGACTTGCGAGTGAGCCCACTGCGCGCTGAAATTCTTGAGACGACCCCCCCACCGGACCTGAGTCCGCTTGTAAGGCCCCAGCGACATGCTGAGGACTTTTCAGAAGCGGAGGAGTGCTTCTGCTCCTGGGAAGGAGCTGCTTGCTGCAGTCTCTTACCCTTTCCTTTGCCTCGGGCAGATATGAATGGCCTTTTGCCCGCTTGTTCTTATGAGAACGAAAGGACTGAGGCTGAAAAGACGGTGTCTTTTTCTGTTGGGAGGTGACCTGAGGTAAAAAAAAAAGGTGGATTTTCCGGCTGTTGCCGTGGCCACCAAGTCCGATAGACGGACCTCAAATAATTCCTCCCCTTTATACGGCAAACTTCCATATGCCGCTTGGAATCCGCATCACCTGACCACTGTCGCGTCCATAAACTTCTTCTGGCAGAAATGGACAGCGCACTTACCCTTGATGCCAGAGTGCAAATATCCCTCTGTGCATCTCGCATATAAAGAAAATGCATCCTTTAAATGCTCTATAGTCAATAAAATATTGTCGCTATTCAGGGTATCAATATTTCCAGTCAGAGATTCCGACCAAACCCCCCCAGCACTGCACATCCATGCTGGGGCGATTGCTGGTCGCAGTATAACATCAGTATGTGTGTATATACTTTTTAGAGTATTTTCCAGCCTCCTATCAGCTGGATTTTGAGGGCGGCCGTATCAGGAGACGGTAACGCCACTTGTTTTGATAAGCGTGTGAGCGCCTTATCTACCCTAGAGGGTGTTTCCCAGCGCGCCCTAACCTCTGGCGGGAAAGGGTATAATGCCAATAACTTCTCTGAAATTAGCAACTTCCTATCGGGGGTAACCCACGCTTCATCACACACTTCAATCAAGTTATCTGATTTCAGGAAAAACTACAGGTAGTTTTTTCACACCCCACATAATACCCATTTTTGTGGTACTTGTAGTATCAGAAATATGTAACGCCTCCTTCATTGCCGTGATTATGTAACGTGTGGCCCTACTGGAAAATACGTTTGTTTCTTCACCGTCGACACTGGAGTCAGTGTCCGTGTCTGTCGACCGACTGAGGTAATGGGCGTTTTAAAGCCCCTGACGGTGTTTGAGACGCCTGGACAGGTACTAATTGGTTTGCCGGCCGTCTCATATCGTCAACCGACCTTGTAGCGTGTTGACACTATCACGTAATTCCATAAATAAAGCCATCCATTCCGGTGTCGACTCCCTAGGGGGTGACATCCCATTACAGGCAATTGCTCCGCCTCCACACCAACATCGTCCTCATACCTGTCGACACACAGCACACACACAGGGAATGCTCTGATAGAGGACAGGACCCCACTAGCCCTTTGGGGAGACAGAGGGAGAGTTTGCCAGCACACACCAAAGCGCTATAATTATACAGGGACCACCTTATAGTAAGTGTTTTCCCTTATAGCAGCTTAATATATAATAATATCGCCAAAAAAATGCCCCCCCTCTCTGTTTTAACCCTGTTTCTGTAGTGCAGTGCAGGGAAGAGCCTGGGAGCCTTCCCACCAGCGGATCTGTGTGGGAAAAATGGCGCTGTGTGCTGAGGAGATAGGCCCCGCCCCCTTCACGGCGGGCTCTTCTCCCGTTTTTTCTGTAATCCTGGCAGGGGTTAAATACATCCATATAGCCCAGGGGCTATATGTGATGTATTTTTAGCCAGTAAAGGTAATTACATTGCTGCCCAGGGCGCCCCCCCCCCAGCGCCCTGCACCCTCAGTGACCGCGGTGTGAAGTGTGCTGAGAGCAATGGCGCACAGCTGCAGTGCTGTGCGCTACCTTAAGAAGACTGGGAAGTCTTCAGCCGCCGATTTCTGGACCTCTTCTCTCTTCAGCATCTGTAAGGGGGCCGGCGGCGCGGCTCCGGTGACCCATCCAGGCTGTACCTGTGATCGTCCCTCTGGAGCTAGTGTCCAGTAGCCTAAGAAGCCAATCCATCCTGCACGCAGGTGAGTTCGCTTCTTCTCCCCTTAGTCCCGCGTTGCAGTGAGCCTGTTGCCAGCAGGACTCACTGAAAATAAAAAAACCTAACAAACTTTTATTCTAAGCAGCTCTTTAGGAGAGCCACCTAGATTGCACCCTTCTCGGCCGGGCACAAAAACCTAACTGAGGCTTGGAGGAGGGTCATAGGGGGAGGAGCCAGTGCACACCACCTAGTGGTCAAACTTTTAATTTTGTGCCCTGTCTCCTGCGGAGCCGCTATTCCCCATGGTCCTGACGGAGTCCCCAGCATCCACTTAGGACGTCAGAGAAATATAAATGAAAGGTAAGAAGAATTTGGATGGAAAGTTAAAGTAAACTTTTCCATACGAGACATCTAATTGTAGCATGTACTGATGGGCACAATGAACCCACCAGGATTACTGGATAAATGGATGAAGGAGGCAATATGTGATCCCGCAGGATGCCACCATCACACTTCAGAGGGGTAAAGGGAACACATTCATCATGAACCTAAAATAAGAAGAGAGTTTGCCAGTGAAGTGTACCTTTACAAATCATATCACAAATGTGTCGCTATATAATGCCTCACTTACAAACAGGCTATTTCACCTTGCCAGTAAACCACATTAGATATATTTTGTTTCTATTACTCAGGAACAGTTCTACTTAAAAAAGTCCCTATACCATCCATGCAAATTTGCAGCAGCTGGTCATTAGGTTGAATGACAAGCGCAGGGAAACCATGCTTCTGTGTAGCACATTTTGAGTGAGCTCTTTTCCTGCTGGCCGAAAAATTATAATAATCTGCGTAAGTATTGTTAAGCCCGTCTTCTTACCTTTATGTGACACCAGACACAGCGCTGACCAGTTAGACTCTGGAAGCTTTTTATCTTTTTCTGACATTTATCGCACTTGTTGGCCTCACAGCCTCCTCTCACCCATATGTGGGTCTGGCCCTAAGTTAGCAGGAGCAAAAGTCACAAAAAAATAAATGAAACAAGACGTAGATCTCTGAATGCCTACAGACCAGACAAGGCAGAGGAGAAATCAGATTTGTACAGAAATACAAGGAGGAAATGATGCAAGGATATAATAATACAGGGCCTGAGTCAGAGAGCGCGCAATATCGATGTGTTGGATGCAGTGGTGCAATTTTTTGCCACTGAGCCAAAACCGCACTGTGGGGCTAATTCAGACCTGATCGGTGCTGTGCGTGTTCGCACAGCAGCGATCAAGCCTGAACTGCACGTGCGCCGGCGCATGCTAGACAGCCGATGGCTGTCTTTAGCTAGCGATCTCCTCTGCCTGATTGACAGGCAGAGGCGGATGCTGGGCGGGATTGCGGCGTTAAGCCGCCGTTTAAGGGGTGCGGTCCGGCCAACGTAGGTGTGCCGGGCCGGCTGCGTGACGTCACACGCAGCTGCTGCGACCCGGGCAGCAACAAGTAGCTCCCAGCCAGTGCGCAGGAGCTGCGCTGGCCGGGAGCTACTGCTGAAGTACAAAAGCGATGCTTTGGTACTTCTGCGACGGGGCAGGGACTGAGATGCGGGGCGGGCTAGCCCTGTGCTGTGCGTCCCACCACATGTCGCATGTCAGTGTGCCTGATCGTAGCTCGATCAACTCTGAATCACCCCCTGTGTATGCGCAGCGATTGATTAGCGATAGCGCACGCACAGAGAATTAATTTGCAAGTTAAGTGACAAGTTGTCAGTGTTTTGGGGAGGAAACAGGGAGTGGCATAAAAAAGGTAGGTGCATCAGGACCGTGTTATAGGTGTTCCCTAGTCAGCCACTGTGAATTCAGGGGTCCGATGGTGTAACTCATGTGCCTCTGATATTCCAGGTGCTGTAGCTTTTGTATGTTACCAAGGATCTGAGACGCAGCACTGTCTCTGTACACAGGACAGCGGCTGAGTCATTAGCATATTTTCGCAAGCCCGCTGCAAATTAAATCGCAGCTGCACATGCAACTGCGTACACCTCTGAATCAGGCCCATAGTGTGTGACACTGGACTGGTTTTCTGACACTTACACTGGCATCCTTGCGGGACTTGGCATAGGTGCTGATGCAGTCATTTGGTGCTTTCCGAGCACAGCGTTCGTGCACAGTAAACTTACAGACTGCAGAGAAAAGTGCAGATTGTACTCAGACGTGTTCTTACACAGATTATTTACATGCACTCATTTACAAATACAAACTGTACCTTTACAACTCTATGGGGGTAATTCAGATCTGATCGCTGCTGTGCGTTTTCACACAGCGTGCAATCAGGTCCTAACTGCGCATGTGTATGCACCACAATGCGCACGCGTGCCGGACAACAACAACGGGCATCGCCACTCAGCGACGGGATGGTGCGAAAAATCCAATCGTACGGGCCTTCGCAAGGTGATTGACAGGAAGAGGTCGTTTGTAGGTGGCAATACTTACAGGGAGTGTCTGGAAAAATGCAGGCGTGCCCAAGCGTTTTCATGGAGGGTGTCTGATGTCAGCTCAAGCACCCGATCAGCCTGTTCTCATCGCACTGTGGGAGTAAGTCCTGCGTTGCGCAGAGACTGCACAAACTGGATTTTCGCAGCTCGGCGTACACATGCGATCGCACACTTGCACGGCGAATTCACACTCCCCCTGGAGGCGGAGACTATCTGATCGCAGGACAGCAATCAGATCTGAATTACCCCCTATGTCATTTACTTATTAATAAATCAACACTGTCCAATTGATGGGCAGGGGCACAAGCCTCCCTTCTCAGCTTATATTTGTGGAGCACATAAAATATTCCTTGATCACCTACATTAGTTATCACATCTAAATGAGAGTTATGGAATCTATTAAGTCTTGGGGCTTGCAGCATACAGCACCTTGCCTAAAATATACTACATTGTACTTAGAAATGATTGCTTCCATTTCCCACACCGGCCATGGCATACTTCCCCTAAATACATTTAGTGGTGTACCTTGGTCAATGTGGCTGATTCAGAGTTGGCAGCAAAGTATTATAAGCAAGTAACATTGGCAAAACCAGGCTGATCTGTAGATGGGACAGGTGCAAAATGTGCAGAGACATTTAGATTTAAGAGGGACGTGTCCAAGCGCAAATAGAAACTGCAGTGTAAAAATAAAACTGTTGTAGGCTACATGTATTTACCCTGCATGGAAAAGTAGTAGATGCGTTTGCACCCCTTACATAGCAACATGGTTTGTTCCAAGGTCAAAGCTGCTGTGTTCCCAACTCAGAATCAGCCCAAATGTTTGAGGAACCTGTTTAGTGATCATGTCTGGGTGGGCAGGACAGGAATCCGGTCGGGATCCCGGCAGTTGAAATACTGATGCAGGCAATCCCGACACTGCTCGGAATGTCAGCGCCAGGATACCGACCGCTGAGGTCCCAGACATCTGTTTGCCAGGCTGCCGGAGAAGTAAGCTGCGATGGGGATAGGATGGGGGGGGGGGGGGGGGGCGGGGGGGGGGGACCGTTCGGCGGTTTAGATTGCAGGGGGAGGGTTAGGGTTAGGCTGCAGGGTGGGGAGTGTTGGGTTTAGGCTGCGGGAAGGGGGGCGGGATTCGAACCATTGGGATGCCGCGGTTGGTATTCTGACTGCCAGCATTCTGAATGCCGGCATAACAGCCCCAGCCCCCAGGACATTATCACTAAGCAGCATCACAGCAGCTATAGTGTCCTCTTTGTTTTCTGTCAGAAATGTAAGGATAATGGGATCCTTAATAACAGATACCAATACCTCTACTTGGTCAGTACTAAACTAGAGCTATTATACAGTAGTAAGCTTGAAAACGATATCCATTAATTATAGTGATTCATAGTGTCTCTGCACATAAAAATGAAACCATTAATAATAAACCCTTGTGGCACCATATAAAAAAGAATAATAATGATGACGACGATGATGATGATGATAATAATAATAATAATAATATTGTATATCCTTAGAAACTCCCAAGTTTCTACAGTTGGCACTATAGATTTTACATCAGGCATACCGGACAATTCAGCAGATTGCACAGTCCTATAACGAGTGCAGATGTGAAAATCTAGGGGCGGATTTATCAATGAGTTTTAGCATACACAACAAGATTTAAAACTAAGTTTGTATGATAAATGGCGCTCCAGCCAATTAGCTTCCTGCTGTCATTTTTCAAACAAATGACAACTGGGAGCTGATTGGCTGGAGTGCCATTTATCATATGCAACGAGTTTTAAAACTCGTTGTGTATGATAATGCGCATTGATAAATCAGCCCCATAGTCGGTTATGATTAACTATCACCTTCCAACTTCACTAATAGATTCCAGCAAAGCTTAAGTGCCTGATCTCATGGCCAAATGGCCAGATCCACCACAAACAATATGTACCCAGATTAAGCAGTGACCCGGACCGGTCAAGCAGAATTAAAGACTCTTCATCTTGCAAATAATTCTAATAAGAACAGGAGAATTAGAATATCAAATGCTGGCAGGTATTACAATTAACTATCAAATGAATTACTTTGAAGTCATTTGTTATTTCCACTTGCAAAGTTACCATACTCTCCCATTCAGGAACTCAGATGCCACAGTGGTAATGTCAGTAACCAGAACAATGAGAAAATGCGTTTGCAGCTGACTTGGCATGACAGCGCGCCAGGGTGTAATAAATGCGGTTGTGTACTTACACGTGCAGCACAAGCCTTGCTTCCTGACCCCAAAGAGCAGCGCTTCACACACATTACAGTAAACAGGGCGGTTAAAATGTTTAAGACGCCACAAGTGTTGTCCATCATCTTTTATATTCTGTGCAAATTCCAAATGAAATACAAAACAGTGTAATAAGAGAGTGAGATGACACTACAGTATAAACCATTTTTATTTTTTATTTTTAGTAAAAGGTCATCTGATTTCTATGGGTACTCTTTCCTTTTACATCATTCCGATTTGATTTGACATTTGGTGCATAACATCTATTAACAAATACTTTAAATATTTAATTACAAATATTCCAGAGTAACAAAAATGGCTTTAAATCAGAGTGTAATGGATGACGGTTCTCATATACAAAACTAAACCTAACACATAATCCTATGATAAAGTTTGTATAAAAATATGTAGTAATAATAATAATAATAATAATAATAATAATAGTTAATAAATAAATAAATCAATTACACATCCACTATCTAATTGGAAAACACAACACAGAGGCTCAAAGTGTAATAAAAGTATCAATTTTACTGAAACAGAAACATATAGTAAAAACATTACAAATATAACAATGTATCTACAGCAATACTGTCGCTAGCAAAGGATCTAATAGGTTACCTGTGCGGTTGGGATAAAATGCACTTACATTTCTTGTAAAAGAGTATCTGGCGTCCCAATGAAGGTAATAAGGCCAGTTATAGTCCAGCAAGTTAGTGTGGATACTTAAATCAATGATGGTAAGCGAGTGCCGACAACTGTAAAAAAAATGTACTTCCTCTATAGTCGGCACTAGCACCGCTGTGAAGTCAGTCAGGATGTTCCCACCTGGCGGTATTCCAGTATCCACTAAATTATAGTAGTAATGTTATAATAATGGTGATGTGGTCTCCCCAGTCACTAGCCCAGCAGCGTTTTTATATATGTGTGAGCTCCTTGAGCAAACCGTCAGGGGCACAGCTATAGCAGTGATAATAGTACTATATAGGGGGATATTCATTTAGCTGCAGCTAATTGACCCCCCCTGGGGATATTCAATTGTTCCCAGTGCTGGCAGTCATTGGAAATGTTTTTTCCCACATGCCAGGAGCAGGTGAAAATAAAATCCCCAATAACCAGCCATATCAGCCCTACTTTTTCATGATAACACATAGGTCTGAGAATTTATCCCGGATTATATGTGTTTTCACCTGAAAATTAAAATTTTTTGGGGGGAGTAAATTGGAAATAATTAAATTGGCCAAAGCTAAACATCGGGAGAAAATCACGATAAATCCATTATTTTCTTTAAAAAAAATGATCAGGGCCAGTTGAATATCCCCTTTGTTAGTCTCTTAGCGCAGAGGATTATTGCTGTTTTTGTTGGATCTCTGCGGAAGTGTGGCATCGCTAGCTGCAGGAGATTATATTATACTAGCCGACTGCTACTCACATTCTGATCACAAGGAGTCTCTATAGTGGCGTGTCCATTATATATCGTTTTTATGATCCTGGAGTAATCAATTACAAAATCACATAATCAGAGCCACTATCTATAGATCAAAATTAATTTGGCATAATAAAAAAAAAATACATTCCTTGCAAATCCATAAATTAATAAGATTAAAACTATGGGGGGGTCATTCCGAGTTGATCGTTAGCTGCATAGGCGCGTCGTATGGGTACAAAGTCCATTGTGGTTTTGCACTGGTTCTAGCAACGATTCCAATCGCACAGACAGCCGCAAGGTGACTGACAGAAAGAGGGCGTTTCTGGGTGTCAACTGATCGTTTTCAGGGAATGCTTAGAAAAACGCAGGCGTGTCGGAGAAAACGCAGGCGTGGCTGGGCGTTCGCTGGGCGGGTGTGTGACATCAAAAGCCGTCCCTCAATCGTTAGAATCAAAGCACAGGATAAGTAACTACAGGGCCGGTCTTGTTTTGCACGAAAAGATTTTGCAGGCGTTGTGGTGCACAGGCGTTCGCACTTCTGCAAAAGCAAAAATACACTCCCTGGTGGGCGGCGACAATACGTTTGCATGGCTGCTAAAAACTGGTAGCGAGCAATCAACTCGGAATGACCCCCTATGTCCTAAAGTGCATTTATGATTTTTCACCAAAACGACCCTAAATTGTCCATGACAGTCTTACTATATAAATCCTAAATAGTCTACAACATATTTTGGTTTGACACCAAGGAAAATTTAGGATCATTTTGTGTGAAAACGACCATATTAGGAATATTGTTTAATGGTATTTATTAGCTTTATTTTTCATGGGGATTTTTTTGTTTCGTTTTTTACCTTACGATGAATACAGTTTGATTTGTTTAGATAATGTCTCTGACTATGTGATTTTGCAGTTGATCACCTCATGATCATGTGTTTTGTATATTAGGTTTACTTTCCTTATGAGAACAATACCTGTTCTGTATATGCTTATTTAACCCCATTTATGTGCACTGTAATATTTGATATTTGACTGTTTTCTTGGAAGCAATATACAGGGCTCTTGCGTTCATTGGTGACTGTTAATTATCTTGAGAGTGAACGCTGGTTTCCTTGTTAGCTATATATTCTTATCTTCAGAGTAACACAGTTTATACTCACTGCTTCCATTCCCAGCAGCACCAATAGGGGCACTGTAGTGAGTCCTCCTTTCAGCCACTCCTCATAGGAAACAGTCCCATTGCCATCATAATCCACTTGCCTCATCATCTCTTCCAGCATCTGCAGGAACAACAACAGAAGTCACTGAAGAAGTAGCTACTCAATAAGTAAAATATATAGTGGGCCAAATGTAACAGAGTGAGAGTTTCAGAAAGTGAGAGATTTGGTAAGGTTTTTCAGGTTTTTTTTTAAAGTGGCAATCATTTACACTGCAAAACCAGGTTGCTCTTGCTGTGTAAATGATTGCCACTTAAAAAAAAAAAAAAAACCTGCAAAACCTTACCAAATCTCTCACTTTTTGAAACTCTCACTCTATTACATTTGGCCCAGGGATTAGAGTTTGTTATTTACTACTGTATTTACTTGATATTCAAAGCTGAATATCAAAACACAGCTAAGTTAATGGTCAAGAAAAAAGCCTCAGACTTGCATTGGTTGGAGGTACAAACCCTAAGCTTCAGAATAATAGATTTACGATGCACATATAACCACTGGTGTTAAAGCAGCCAAAGAACTGTTATTTCCTTAGGTCCACCCAGATCACAGTGGCCTAAAATCCATCACCCGTGTGGCCCTGCACTCGCCACCAGTAATGGATTAGAACGCTTAAAATCTATTGGGATTTAATCACTTGTGTTTTAAAACAGAAGCATAAAGCAACCACAATCATTATGTGTGTTATTAGCAAAATGTACTAATGGGATCCACTATGGAATCCAAGTGTTTGCCTACATTAGACACATATCTGGAAGTGCAGCGATTAGGTTGAACACACAGATCTTTCACATTTGTGTATGGATACAATATAAGTGCACATCACAAAAGTAATATTAATGAGGTACTGTATGCATGGCTATAATAGCACACAGAGCAGATACACGAGTCCAACATGACTGTAATAGTGATAGAGGAACATGATATGCCAACAACACTTACCGGCTTAAGTTCTGTAATATCCCAGTCCAAGTATTCGGCTACTCTCATCATTTGTGTTATAATCCGATCTACCTCCTATTATAGTTAAACAAAAACAAACAAAACATTTTTGCACAAAATACAAGCAGTAAATCTCAAAAGTTAGATAATAATTTATGAACACATGGGGGAACAAAATACAAATATAAAGGAACAACATGAGGGTCTTTTAAATTGTGACTGTTTAGGTCTGTACCATAATAGACGTTAACAACAGTATTTCCATCCTTCAAAGCTGCTCCAAAATGTCCTCTTAACACTTGTAATGCAGATGCAAATGTATATATGGCTGGAGTATGACTGGCCCACACTATCATTTCATTAGAATATTAGTGAAAGAGTTAGAACCCTGCAGTCTCATCTTGTTTAATTAAAGCAGAGGTTCTCAAACTGAGAACCACTGACGTTAAGGAACACCTCTTGAAAGAATTCAGCCCCCCACCCCCCAATCGCCCCCACTGACTATCAGAGAAATCCAAGTAACCAAACTTTGTCAGGTCACATAAATACAGTAGCGTTATATATATGTTAAATCATACACTGAAATAAGTTTTTTTTTATTATATTTTTATGTTAAGCCAGTGGTTCCCAAACTTTTTTGAATTACGGTGCCCTAGGCCAAAAGTTTTTTATTGAGAAGTTTGGGGGGGGGGGGGGGGGGGGGGGGGGCAATCATTTAAGTAAATTCTTTTTTTATGTCAGACTTAGGTTCAATTATGCGGTGAGGAACAAGATTTGCTGTTTGTCCACATATTATATGATTGGCAGCCATCAGCACTGGTTTTGCCTTTTACATTGACAATAAATAGTTTGATGTGGTCCTGGACCACCAACCTGAGGCACCCCTGCAAGTGTCCCGCGGCACCCTGGCACACAGTTTGAGAACCACTGTGTTAAGCTTAGCTAAGATATAAAATACTGTCTCTGTAGGCTTTGCATATACATATCTGTATGTCTTTTGCCAGACTCATGGATACAGAACAAAGTGAAATGATACAAACTTTAAATGATACAAACTGCACAAATTTATGAAACGGAGGTCATTTTAATGCTAGGTAGACACAAAGCTTGTCCAACACATTCCATTGGAATAAACCCAATAAACTAACTTATGAAAGGTAAGGATACAAAATAAAGCGGCGACACTTATAAACTCACAGAGCTATCCAGAAGTCCATTACTGTCTTTATCATACAATTTGAAAGTGACTGTAAAAAACAAAACAAAACAAAACACTGTCATTAAAACAAAAGTAACAGTTTAATTGCATAATGGAATTCTAGAATATTCCCACAATGGAGGCGTTGGCTTTACACCCATGAACCTAGATGGTCTGCCCAGCTGCTCTGGAGATTGGAAACATTGTAACAATAAAGTAAAAGATAAACAGTGTTCTACAGTAAACCTGCTTCCAAAACTAGCTGCATACTGCCTACTGACAGAAAGATGGCGCTCTACAACTTTACATGTAATCATAGCCAAAGTACTGTACAACTATATTATATGGCGCTCTTCAACTTTACATGCAATCACAGCCAAAGTACAACTATACTATATAACATGCAAATGTCAACTATAATCAGCAGCACATTTTATTATAGCGATCATCAGAACTAAAAGAGTATGAGATAAGATGTTTGCATGTTTTATTTACAGAGTTTCCGTATTGTTTATAGGTCCTGATTCATGTTTATAAGTAAAACTAAAAAGCAAGCAACTTGGCAAAAGCATGATGCACTGCAGGTGGGGCAGATGTAACGTGCAGAGAGATTTATATTTGGGTGGGGTGTATTCAAACTGAAATCTAAATAGCAGTATAAAAATACACCTGCCCAGTATTTGTGGGCTACATGCAAAAGCAGCCAGTATTTACGCTGCACAGAAAAAAAAATATAACCCACCCAAACCTAAATCTCTCTGCACATGTTACATCTGCCCCACCTGCAGTGAAACATGGTTTTGCCCAGCTGTGTGCTTTTTTGCTTATAAACATGAATCAGGCCCTTAGAACAGAGCCAAGTATTTAAAAGACTGTTTTCTTTTTAATTTCCATATGTGAACATGAAGTTATGTGTTTAATGAGGAGCTGTCGCCAGAAAAGAATTCTTTAGCCACAGAAGCTGTAAATAACACATTTAAATGATGTTATCTGGGACTGCCGTTATTTCACCAATATTATAACCCATTTTGTTAGTCCTAATGTAATTGTTTGTGTCATTATTAATTAATTTATCCAATATTTAAAATCCTTGCTGGAAAAGAATGTGAGCATGTATAAAACGACTCCCTCATTCCATGGTGAGAAAGATAATGGACAAGTAGTAAAATCGTCAACATCATTATTCTCTTCCCCAGAGCGGTCATCTATAAGAAATCACTCTAAGTACGGCATATATACTCCAGGTTAGAAAGAACCTCAGGGAAAAGGCTAAGGATTTGCGGGACTCTTGAATGGTGAAATCTCATTATATAGAAATTCACCAAGAACACAGTGAAGACATACATGGTAGGCCACCAAGACACCACTGTGCTAAAAGTCATTTTGCTGCCTGACTCAAGTTTGCCAAAGCCAACTGCATAATACAGAGTGGCACTGGTATGTATAACTGGCTTTCAGAGGCTTTTGCCATCTCTGGACCTGAGATCACAACCACTGAAGGAACACTGAATACAGCACAGTACTGTAGTGAATGCTGTGCCTCTGTGATCGTGCTGTTGGAACTTGCTGGCCAAGTCTCTGGACACCTGTACTGACAAACATAGACTGGCCCCACATGTAAGGGTGTGCATGGGAAAATATATGGAGAGTTGGTGCTAACAGGTCTTCCTTATATACTATTAAAAGCAAACTGGTAAGTATCAAATAAAACTAAAAACTGTCCAAAAATTCTCTCTCTGTGTGTAGGCATATATTGTACATATCAACTTTATTAATTATACAGATATTTATTTTTAGTTATTTACCTTTTCAGCAGATTTTTCTTTTCTCTACATTAACCCTCAAGCACCACTTAGGGAATTAAATGCAAATAACTGGAAGGAGATAGAATAACTAGACAGAAGCAGTTCCTTGCCAGCAAAGCTTTGGTGAGGACTCTACAAAAGTTTATATATATTTTATAAAGACAGAATATGACAATTACTACACACTATGCAGTATTGTGCCAAGCAGTGATTTTATCTCAGTACGGTAAGATCAGTATTTATATAGCTTATGACTAGAAGAATATGAAGTAACAGTTTCATAGTTAAGATTAGATTCTGTGTATACAAGCCTCGCAGAGCAGCATGAATGAGGTGCTATGCAGCAAAACGCAACGGAATATGCTGCACTATATAACAAACTGTAAATAAATAAATAATAATACAGTACAGACCTGCATGCAATTGGTCATATGTACGAAGCCTTGGAAAGTGACAAAGTGACAGTGATAAACTGCCAACCAATCAGCTCCTAATTGCCACCTTTCAGGGGCAGATGTACAGTACTAAACCTTGCAGAGCGATAAAGTAGAGAGAGTTAAAGTACCAACCAATCAGCTCATAACTGCCATTTTTCAAATGCAGCCAGTAACATGGCAGTAAGTAGCTGACTGGTACTTTATCTCTCTCCAAGGCTTAGTACATCTCTCCTATTTGTCTTCCACTCTGCAACTATTCTTACCAGCATTGTAGTAGACATGAGGGAAGCAGCAAGCTCAACTGAGGATGTTACATGTCCAATGCCTAAGCATCCACCTGATGCTATGCCACAACTAAAGGAGAATGGCTCTCTCCATCATTAGTGAGAACAGGGAAGTATTCTGACTCCACACCTAAAATTGTATTTAACAAGGGATTAATGTTGGATAAAATGAGTAGAAGTGGATCAAGAGATCATAGGGCATATTCAGATATCCGCAGGTCTTACCACAGGAGGATAGCCTTGAGTATTATTGAGCATTATTATTATCAAGCTCATGTAGGCTGTAATAAGGGAAAAAAGCCCCACTTACCGTAGCACCCTCCTAAGGTGAATTCCACTATAAATGGAGCCTATGCCTAATTGAATATGCTCGTATGACTGTTCTGTCATTTATATTTCCTATACCTCTTCCTTTCCTATAATTTATAAATGCATTCAGATACACACAATAAAGAAAGTTTACTAATAAAAAGAATGTCAAAATAAGAAAATAATCCACATACCTTCAAGCAGTGGCGGATTTAGCGGGGGGCGATTAGGGCGAACGCCCCCCCTAAACATACCGCCACCGGGATGGATGGCCGGGTCCCGCTGCGGTGTTGGTGTTACTGCCGGTGCGGCCCGGGAACGGACTGGAGAACGGTGCAGCACGGCGGGGGAAGGGGAGAAAGAACGCTGCGGAAGAGTGACACAGTGCAGCAGCAGCAGCAGCAGCCAATCTGTCCATCAGCTTACAGGGAGGAGGGGGCGTGGTCAGAACAGAGGCCGGCGGGGACAGGCTACAGCGATTGTGTACACTGCTGCCTCTGCCGGGGTGGTATTCATGTGACCGCCGGTCTGCTGACCGACAGTCACATGACCTCCTCCACCATCCCGCCGGCTCAGTATCCCGATGGTCGGCATGCCGACCAACAGGGACTATTTCCACTCGTGGGTGTCCACGACACACATAGAGTGGGAATAGAACCCGTGGCGACCGCAGGTCGCCACCGAGCCCGCAGCGTAGTGAGCGCAGCGAGCCCGCAAGGGGCTTGCTGCACTCGCCCCTCCCCGCCGGGGATGCTGCCGGGATCCCGGCGTCGGTAAGCTGACCGGTGGTCAGGAGACCGCCGGTCAGCCATACTACACCCCTCTGCTGTCCCTTCTTTGTCTCCTCATGCTGCAGCGTGCGGGCCGACTGACTCCAAAATACAGTATGTTTCAACATGTCTGCCCCCCTCCTAGCTAAAGTGTAAGCCATGTCTCCTCCCCCGTCCCCTCCTAGCTAAAGTGTCTGTGTGCCATGTCTCCCCCCTCCCCTCCTAGCTAATGTGTCTGTGTGCCACGTCTCCCCCTCCCCTCCTAGCTAATGTGTCTGTGTGCCATGTCTCCCCCCTCTTCTCCTAGCTAAAGTGTATGCCAAGTTCCCCCTCCTAGCTAATGTGTGTGTGTATCATGTCTCCCCCACTCTTCTCCTAGCTAAAGTGTGTGTCTCCTCTTGTACCGTCCCAGTGCCGCCCCCCCCCCCCAGCTAAAGTGTGTGTCTGCTCCAGTACTGTCCCATGCCCCAGTATGTGTATGTCACCATGCCCCCCCTCCCCCAGTATGTTTGTCACCAAATCCCTCTCCTGGCCCCCGTATTTGTCACTATGTCCCTTAAAGCCACAGTGTGTATGTCACCATGTCCCTCCAAGACAGGGACAGCTCGACGGCCATTTGAGTGGAGTGGCAGGACACATGACTGATCTGGCAGAGGACCTCCAGTCCAGAAGCGGACCTCGGACAGCGAAACCTGGGACAAAGAGCGCAGCCCGAGAGCCGGTCTGAGGTGACAGAAGATCCGCAGACCCGCAGCTCGGGGTGAGATACTGTTTAAGCCCTTCCGCTGCAATACTCTGCCTAACGGAGTAAAGAAGGGGGCAGGCTCCCCTGTGGGTTTTTTCCCTCGCTGCCACAGTGTACAGTTAATAAGGGGGTAGGATTCCCCTTGTCCCAGTGCCTGCATTATTTCGGCTCACACGGTGTACTGTAATGTGAATTTTGGCTCATACAGTGTGCTATAATGTGAATTTCGGCTTATACCGTGTGCAATAATGTAAATTTCGGCTCATACAGTGTGCTACAAGGTGAATTTTGGCTTATACAGTGTGCTATAATGTGAATTTCGGCTTATACCGTGTGCAATAATGTGAATTTCGGCTCATACAGTGAGCTATAATGTGAATTTCGGCTTATACCGTGTGGTGTAATGTGAATTTCGGCTCATTCTGTGTGCTATAATGAGAATTTTAGCTCACACCGTGTGGTATAATGTGAATTTCGGCTCATTCTGTGTGCTATGCAGGAATGGCGATTCGCCAGTCTGTATCACCAGTGTGCAGGGTTCTCTCCACTAACTGGCAACATTTTATTAGTAATGGCAACAATAGAAAATTTTAGGAGCGAACGGGAAGGGCATTTCTAAGTGGGAGGAGCTATGAATAGGGGGAGGAGTCCTAATTCTTAAACCGCCCCCCCTAAAAGTTAAGTCTAGATCCGCCACTGCCTTCAAGTAACATAAAGCTCAATACCACTGAAACACAATTTACTTAGGAGAGAGATGTTAGAACTGTGTACTGACCAGTGTTATGTGATATTATGGCTGGCCTCACAGGAAGAAAGATTAGACGGAGAGCTGAGGGATGTATGTTTACTGAGCCACACAAAATCAATAGGTGAGCTGGATATATTCAGTGTCTCTAGTCTTAGAACTTCCTACAAACAGTTGAGAGTTCTGGCTCTATTCTGATGGGAGGCGATCTTGAGACTGGCTGTCGGGATCCGGGCGGTCACTATGCCGACACCGGAATCCCGACCGGTGGTGAAATACCGCCAACGGAATCCCGGCGCCACGACGCCCAGAGAGGGAGAATATAGCATGTGGGGAGCGCAGCGAGCCTACAAGGGGCTTTCTAATGCTCACCCAGCGGCCAGCATACTGGTGGCTGGGATCCTGCCATCGGTAAATCATATGTATTCCATTCTGACTATGCTTACAGTGAAATGTGACTGTAAGAGCTGTAGATTTAGCAATAGCTGATATGCCTAACATCTACCTTTTTATGGTAGCAAAATTCAATTTGGAATATTTAATGTGCAGTCCACCGATTCAATTGGCTCTTCATGTGGGATTTGTATCTTTCCCTAACCTGGGATGTCATGTTTCATAGACTCTGCAACCTATATGCATCCCATGCTATGGAAAATGTAGACTGAGGTCATGACTTAAGGTGTGTACACACGGTGAGATATTTTCTTTCGATTTTGACTACATAGTCAAAATCGCAAGAAAAGTTAGTGCAGATCGCAAGGTGAAAGTCACCTTGCGATCCCGATTCGATCCCGATGCGCGGCCCCGCCAGGTCGGCATCGCAAGAAAAGATAGACTGTGCAGGCAAGTCAATCCTTGCTAGATCGGTGTACTATCTAGTTCATCTCACATGTCAATGACATCTCACATAAACCAAAATCTCACATAAGCCAAAATCGTAAGCACACATAGTCCATATCTCAAGAAAAGTTAGTCAAAATCGGTGGTGCTGGGCTCCGGGGAGTTCAAGGGAAATCGCAAGTGAAAATCAGGCATAGCAAGGATCTCACCGTGTGTACACACCCTTAGCACAGCTGTTCGCTGTTTTTTTGTGCTTTATCCACAATGTTGCTAATTTTGCTTTTTGGCTAATTTCCATAGACAGCAACAGATTAAAGCAAGGACATGTGAGATGGAAGCCTAGGGCTAGGTCAGTGGTTCAAGAATGACTAGAAACAGTATAGCTGGGCGATGTTCTTTCCATTTATTCCAGAACGTGTGGGGGTATAAGGCTCTGTGTACATAAAACACTGAGGGGAATGCTGTGCCTTAGAATAAAATGGTCACTTCTAAAGTGGTCTAGATCGTACATTGGTGGTCATTCCGAGTTGATCGCTAGCTGCTTTCGTTCGCAGCGCAGCGATCAGGCAAAAAACCCGCAGTTCTGCGCATGCGCGTCATACTCTTACAACGAACGATGCCGTTTCACACAAGGTCTAGCTAAGCTTTTCAGTCGCACTGCTGACCGCAGAGTGATTGCCAGGAAGTGGGTGTTTCTGGGTGTCAACTGACCGTTTTCAGGGAGTGAGTGAAAAAACGCAGGCGTGACTGGTGAAATGTAGGCGTGGCTGGGCGAACGCAGGGCGTGTTCATGACGTCAAAACAGGAACTAAATAGTCTGCAGTGATCGCAAGCTAGGAGTAGGTCTGGAGCTACCCTGAAGCTGCACAAAATAATTTTGTAGCCGCTCTGCGATCTTCTGCTAAGCTAAGATACACTTCCAGTTTGCATGGCTGCTAAAAGCAGCTAGCGAGCGAACAACTCGGAATGAGGGCCATTATAAATTCCTGAGTGGGAATGAATGTATTCCAGAGAGGACATTAACTATTGATAAGTGTTCGGGTAAGTAACCATGGTTGGGAAACAGTATGCACAGCGAGGGAGTATGTACGGTGAGGGTTGCTGTCTTGAACAAGTTCAGGCTTAAGGTAAAGTTGGTTGCTGAATATATTTAATACATCAATTATATAGGCAATAATGGCAACATACAATATCCCTAGTAAAGCGCTGACATCCGAGTTTCCGTCATCCTCCACACTGAATATAACCGTACAGCATTGCTACTCACACTCAAGTTTGTCCTCAGCTGTTCCCCCTTCCAGCAAGGAAAAATAACAGGACACATCATTCAGGCTTATCCGACCATTTTCTGCAAAGGAAAACATGGCATACACATCATGAAATCATGGCCCCGCTAATGCTGGAGAAGCTACAGTATAGTGATGTTTTTGTCTGACTTAAGATTGATGAAACCAATACAAATTGCTATCATTACAGGAGCAGGAGCATTCAATAATTACAGTGTGGTTTGAAAAGTGTGACAGAATAGCTTTCACTTCTCCACTTACAGGAAACTAAAACACTTTGGTTGTTATGAAAATACATCTTGCAATATAATAGTCACAAATACACATAATGAAGAACTAAAGAAAAATGAAAACAATTACTTTAAAGAGAACTTGGCAATTGTGAACTAGAGTTCTTTGTACATAGCGCCTACATACACTGGGGGTAATTCAGACCTGATCGCTGCTATCTAATCGCAGCAGTGCAAAAATCGCTTGCTAGCGATCAGGCCTAAATTAGGCCCATTGTGCCTATATACATAGGCCGGGATGTAATGGGAGCTGATAATGCCGGCCGGAAAATTATCGCACCACGTCAGACATTACAAATGTGCATATCGTCCTATTCGCTTTGGTTCATTTTAGAAGCAAAACAATGTAAAGAGGACGCACAAGCAGCTCCTGCAGTTTAAAATGTTATGCAGCATGCAGCTTATGTTCTGTGTGTAATAGCCACTGTGAACATACAAAATGTTATGCAGCATGCAGCTTATGTTCTGTGTGTAATAGCCACTGTGAACATACAAAATGTTATGCAGCATGCAGCTTATGTTCTGTGTGTAATAGCCACTGTGAACATACAAAATGTTATGCAGCATGCAGCTTATGTTCTGTGTGTAATAGCCACTGTGAACATACAAAATGTTATGCAGCATGCAGCTTATGTTCTGTGTGTAATAGCCACTGTGAACATACAAAATGTTATGCAGCATGCAGCTTATGTTCTGTGTGTAATAGCCACTGTGAACATACAAAATGTTATGCAGCATGCAGCTTATGTTCTGTGTGTAATAGCCACTGTGAACATACAAAATGTTATGCTACAATGTATTCCATCCAAACACTGTAACATAATTAGGTATGCTGATACAGTCGCAATTACTCGCAGAATATAGCCATATATCATTTAAATCAGCATAAGGTGCTTGTGCATCCTTATACATCCATTTGTGTATTAGACACATTTTCCAGTGCAAAATATGCAAAAATGACATGTACACTACACTGACTACTTTTGGAGATGAAAGGTTTTTTGTAAGTGTCAGAATGTATTGAAAAGTGTTTATTTATTGCAAATGTGCTTGTACTTATAACTGATTCCCAACATTTTAACCAATTCGGTAAAAAAAGGAAACACTTTAACATGGGCAAAGTAACTTTTTATCGGGTGCTCTACTTTAGAGCTGAAAGTGTCCGAAATATTTGGTTTGCTGCCACTAATACATTAGCCGGCTTTGCAAAATGCCCGATGTTTGCGGCTGTAGCCGCAAACATCGGACATTTTGCAGTTATTGGCTCCCATTACATCCCGGCCATAGTGCCTACATACATAGTGCCTACGGTATCCGTTCACATGGTCGACAGTCATTAAGTCGACCACTATTGTTCGACATTGACATGGTCGACATGGACAAATGGTCGACACATGAAAATGGTCGACACATGAAAGGTCGACATATGAAAAGGTCGACATGAGTTTTTTTACTTTTTTTTTCTTTTGGGGAAATTTTCCATACTTTACGATCCACATGGACTACGATTGGAACGGTAAAGTGTGCCGAGCAAAGCGGTAGCGGAGCGAAGGCACCATGCGAGGGGACGCGGTGCACTAATTGGGGTTCCCAGTCACTTTACGCAAAAAACGACACCAAAAAAAGTTAAAAAACTCATGTCGACCTTTTCATATGTCGACCTTTCATGTGTCGACCATGTGTTCATGTCGACCATGTCAATGTCGACCAATAGTGGTCGACCTAATGACTGTCGACCATTCATACCGGAACCAGTGCCTACATATATAGTGCCTATGTGCCTACATACATAGTTCCTGCATACACAGTGCCTACATACATGGTGCCTATGTGTCTACATAAATAGTGCCTATGTATACAGTGCATACATATACAGTGCCTACATACACAGTGCTTATACACTATACATAGTGCCTGTGTACCTATATACATAGTGGCTACATACATGGTTCCTACATACACAGTGCCTATATACATAGTGCTTATGTGCCTACATACAGAGAACATGAGAACCTGAGAACTGTGAGCTAGAGTTCTTTGTACATAGTGCCTACATACATTGTGCCTACATCAGTGTCGGACTGGAGCATGAAGGGCCCACCAGGGGTATGCAGTGGTAGGGGCCCATGATTAGAGGTGTGGCCAGCCTACAAAGGGGAAGTGGCCAGCCACCACAGAGGTTTGGCTAACCATTATAGAGTACCTGGTCTGGACTCCTTGATAATTTATATAGTAATTAATGCTAGTGCATGCACGATAATGTGCCAGATTAATGACAGCAATATACTGTAAAGAATACATCATAATCATGTGCAGTATAAGGTAACATATGTATAATATATCATTCAAGTGCACAGTCTAGAACCTGATCCCTAGAGGAGGAGGGGGCCCCAGGCAGTGGGGCCTACCGGTGGTTTCCCCTGTACCCCTGTGGGCCAGTCCAAGCCGGGCCTACATACACAGTGCTACATACAGTACACAGTGCTTACATACACAGTGCCTTCATACAAAGTGCCTATGTGCCTACATCCACAGTGCCTACATACATAGGGGGTTATTCAGTAAGGATTGCAGATTCTGCTTTTTAGCAGACTCTGCAATCCTTTCTATCGCATGCTGGGGGGCACCCATCGCAGGGCAAGACCACTCAGCATGCTAAATGGCCTGCCCAGTGGCTGAAACCGCAATTTAATTGTGGCAGCAGCAACTGTGGACAACCCCCTGCAGCCACCGCTGACCTGTCCCCGTTTTCAATTCGCCCCGTAACGCTACACCGCCGCCCCCCCGTCCAGCGAATGTCCCTGCCTGCCAATCAGGCAGAGGCGTTGGCAGCCAATGCGATCAGATCACATTGGCTGCTAACACACGCACAGGACGGTACCTGCGCGAGAGCACTAGCGCCACAGATGGGGTTATTGCGGTCGCTTAGCGACATACATAGTGACTACATACATAGTTCCTGCATACACAGTACCTACATACATGGTACCTATGTGCCTACATACACAGTGCATACATACACCGTGCCTATGTGCCTACATACATAGTTCCTGCATACACAGTACCTACATACACAATGCCTATGTGCCTACATACATAGTGCCCACATACACAGTGCATACATGCACCGTGCCTAAGTGCCTACATACATAGTGCCCACATACACAGTGCATACATGCACCGTGCCTAAGTGCCTACATACATAGTGGCTACATACACCGTGCCTACATACATAGTGCATACATACATAGTTCCTACATACACAGTACCTACATACATGGTACCTATGTGCCTACATACACAGTGCATACATACACCGTGCCTATGTGCCTACATACATAGTTCCTGCATACACAGTACCTACATACACAATGCCTATGTGCCTACATACATAGTGCCCACATACACAGTGCATACATGCACCGTGCCTAAGTGCCTACATACATAGTGGCTACATACACCGTGCCTACATACATAGTGCATCATGTAAACAATGTATGACCTAAACACACTGCTACCCAGGCCCAGCAGAATGCATGAAATGTCTTTGGAGCGGATTCAGAGGTGGATGCTAATTACTCGTCTTTGTATCCAGCTAACTGCTCCGCTGCTGCGTCTCTGTACACAGCTAATTGCTATGCCGCTACACATTTGTACGCAGCGGCTTGGCGAAAATATGCAAAAGCCACAGGAGGAATCTTGAGTTAAAAGACACCCACTGCAGGCTTCTGTGATCAGCTGCTGTGTACAAATACGCACACTGTATCAACTGCGTGACCATCAGACATCTGAGTAACTCTCAGGTTACTAAGGATGTCCAGTGTCATGCTACAGAGGCCAGCTAATCTGCGTCAGATGCCGCAGACCCTGGCCTCAGGGCACCTACAAAACGGGTCTGACACATCCACATTTTGTCAAATGCTCCCTGCTGCCGCTCTTGCCCAACCCCCAAACGGCCGCAGCCTGTCACTCAGGCTATGGCGTCCAGGGCACATCAAGTGATGTAGCAGAGTGGCATGCACACATCTCAAACCATCGGAGATGTGTGTTAATATCGAGTTAACATATATCTCTGATTCAGGCCCTTAGACTCTATTTACAAATGCCACAGAGCTAAGCTCCAATTAGAATTAAAACCAGCACTGAAACTTATGTCAATGACGTCAAAGAGAGAGTTCCCTCGGGATCCATAGATAATATTATACAGTATAGGACGTGTATAATTTAAATGTCGTTTCTTAGGATTATCCATTGTGACTGCATTGGCTAGTTTCTCCACTTAGAGCATCTCTCACATGTAATATAATCATGATTGTCTACTACCCTTGCTGATATACAACTCATTATTTTTCATCTTTTTAAAAAAAATAATCGGCGGGATGTAATGGAGTCCAAGATCATTGGAGGTGTGGGATGCCGGCTGATGGCGGACTTTTTTTTAAAGGGGCAATCATTTACAAGGCATGGTTTTGCCTTGTAAGTGCCTGCCCCTTTAAAAAAAAAGTCTGAGATCGGCTGGCATCCCGCACCCCCTGCAGTCTCAGACTCCATTACATCCCGCGGCATAAGTGAATTCAGAGCATTGCAAACCAGCAAAATATTGTATTTCAATAAAACAAATATTTTAAATGATCAGTACACCAGTAGAAAATACAAAGTAAAAACCACTTATGTTATGGACATCTAGAGTTTAGATGTTGTCAGTAGAAATCAGGGGCTATCTTAAGTTGTCATTAGTCTTCAGTCATGACCAGTCTGTTTCCGTTTCATAGTCTGCTTAGCGGGTTATTTAGCAAGCTACAATTTTCCCAGGAGGCTTTCAAATTCCAATTTTATTAAAGGAGAAACCTGGTGTAACACGTCAGCTTTGCCTTTAATAAATTTGGCATTTGAAAATCTTCCATGAAAATTGCAGAAAATTTGCAAAACAAAAAACAAAAAAATAACTGAATAGCGATAAACTTTAGATTAGAATATATGGCTAGCTGAAGTTGTTCTGGTTAGAATGGCTTTTTAGGTAGAAACAGCGGCTTAATGGTTAACAGTGCAGTGCAAATTGTTCTCTCCCATATATCATGATTAAAAAAAAACAACAGAACTGTATTAAGCTGCTTGCGGCCGATCGGGCAGCAGCAGAAACTTTGAGTATCTGTCCTAGGTGCTGCTTAGAAATTGCCAGACAGCATGTATAATAACCATTATAATCACTCAGTACCATCATGAACAATGCATATCATGAGGATTGAGATTATCTACAGTCAGCTGTATTGCTAATTTCCCAAGAGTCATGGGGCACCAACCCACTGTCAATAAGCCCTCCCAACCCAATTTGATTTCTTTGGCAACATCAGCATTGTGTTCACTTAGGGGGAGGTTCAATAGGTTTTTTGGGAGTCCAAAGTAATGGGTGCCCATCAGAGCAATTCAATTGTTGCTCTGATTAGAAGCCCATTGTCTTTTAAGTGCCCAAACAGACGGAGTTTAACTGTGAATCCCCATCTAAAGTAGTCCCCGTAAAGCAAAAAGTCCTGGTTAGGTACCCAAATTTGACACATTTAGCACATTTCTGTTCACCACCTCCAAAGCCTACGAGCAGAAATGTCGGCACCGGGTGGTGATTGCACCGGAACGCCAGAACAACTGAATTACTGCCGTTGGGCCCCACCTAGTGGCCAGCACCTTAAAAACAATTCAATCGCCCCCTTAGCCTCCACCTCTGAATCAAACCCATCATGTACCCGTTTGCTTTATATTTGAATTAGTATATGTCATGGTAAATTTTTGTGAATTTCAACACTGGGCATACAAGTTATATATGATGCATGATTAGCATGTAGGTACTAGCGATTAACATTGTGTATTGATGTGTGAGTAAAAAAGTGAAACGGTAAGGGAACGGTGAGGAGAAAAGTTTCTCAAAGATTTAAGGATATTAAAGCAGAACTACCACTAGGAGTTTTACAGCTCCACCCACTCCCAGAGGCCTGAGGGACGAGAGCGGGAAGCTGGAGGAGGAGCTGCAATCACAGAGCCTGATTGGTCCCGTTGTTCACACCACACATCTGCACTCAGTGTAATATGGCGAACAATAACTTCTTTAACCCTTAAACCGATAGCGCAACTTTACGAGTAGTACTGGAGTGTGAGGCAACCAAATATAACCCAAGGTAGCACAGTGTAGGGTGTCATCTGTCAAAACAAATGTAATCTATTATTATAATTATAAAATTCTTACAGTTTCTCAGAAAAAGACTCCAACAACATATTAACCTATGTTTATATCTGTCATCAACACTATACAAAACAATTCTATGAATCTGACATGACACTTACCCTGTGACCCGGCCGCCTGATTTTCTTCTCCATCCACATTGGGTACTGCCTGAAAAGACATGAAGAGCCGCTTGCAGAGATCAGGAGAAATGTCATCTGCTTCCAGGTATGTTCTCATGAAACGCTTAAAGCCCTCGAAATCTATTGACTGGGAAAAAAAATCAAAGATAAGTTTTAGAGACATGTTAGCATATAAATCATACCTTTATTTTACAGGCAGCCCGGGGGGAGGGGTGGCGAAAACATATACTATATGTTCTACCGGCAGGCAGTAAAATCTGCATTTGTATCCATTCCCTAATTTCAGCAGGGAGGCACTTAGGAATTGTGGTTTTCATAAAAGCAGCAGAAATAAAACAAGCATTAGAGATTTCAAGCTAATCCTACAGATTGATTGAAAAACAACACTGTAATACAAGATGTTCTTCCTTTACTTATAACCCACTTACTGGGTGCAATTCTCAGTATTTATTCTTACGTGTAACATCATATGTGATGTTACACGCATGCATACATACATACATACATACATACATCAGTTCCAGCTGTACTAATTTATAGGTAACATTTCCTTTTATTCCAATACATAGTCTGATTTTGTTTGCAGTTATTTACAGTTCAAATATGGCTGAGCTGTTCCTAGAATTAAGATGAATATTTCATTATTTAAAGGGCATACGTAGAGGGCACAGCAGACTGCAAGGTAAGTTAACAGAGAAGGTCCCGTGTTCAGACTCAAGATAAAAAGGTTTGTGTGGAACACCATTTCTTCTTATAACAATGCCATTATATTCTGGGAAAATACCCTGACATTACTTTTAAAGCCATACCTCAACCAATCTGCTGCAGAAGAGCCAACCTGCAAATGAATAGAAATCTGCAGAGTATCTCACCTCTTCAGGTACTTGATGACTTGAGGTGCCCTCTCCATAAAACTCCTGCAGCACATCTTGAACCTTTTTGGTACTGTCTGGAAACAAAACAGCATTTCATTTGAACATGCAGATTTCTGGCACTATCTGCACTTAGTCCTCACTGTCTGGGACCTCTCAGGACCAGCAGACCATGAACCTGAAGCTCTGGTATACGCTGAATACAGTATAGGAAATGTTTACTTACAATCAATGTACTTCTGCAGTTGGGTGAACTCCTCCGGGCTCAGGATTGCCCACTCCTTGTTCTCCTCGCTCATCCTGGCTCTGCGACAACCCTGCGGCAACACAGCAAAAGGAGATAAGCTGATCCAAAGCGAAGAAGAGAGGATAAATAATGAGAGACGGAGGATGCTGCCTGGGGATGAATGGGGTGTGATTCTGGATCAAACCTTGGATTACATATTAGCTGATCTAACACATTCTCCCCGAGGTTTCCAGAGCCACTATGCTGCTGTAATAATGAGACAGAGACAGATTGAGTGGCAGTGTGACAGAAAGAGAGAGGGGGGAGGCAAGAAGAGGAAGGGGATGGAAAGAGCACATACAGCCTGGGATACACACAGAATGTGAAAACAGGATAAAAACGGACACTGACACAGATAAGGTAGGAATAGGGAAATTACAGAGAAGAGAGACAATATGAAATTCCAGGTGTGAGTAAATAATAACTGTTAAAGAAACTGGCAGAGAACGAGCCAGAAGACAGGGGGAGAGGCAATCCAGCAGTGACTGGTGGGTGTATGCAGAAAGGAGGAGATTTAAAGATTTAAAGGTAAGTAAGAATACCAAGCACAGATCCCAATCAGAATTGAATTCAGCCAGACTAGCAAGAAATAAATGCTACATTTGCTGTAAGGCAATATCCACTGACGGTTTCTGCATCCATGACGATTTGTAGTTCTTTAAAAGTACATACTATACACAGCTCAATCCCATATAGCTGAATAATGACCCCTTCTTGGGGATACCCATTCTACATCTACGTCGACCAACATATTTCATTGATTGAGAATCTCAGGACTGAAGTTGTGCACATCTGCTGCAATCTGAGTTAATAACTTGTCCAAAGCAACAGGATGCAATGAGCCAGGTCCTGCCCTCTGGCTGATATCTATTTGTAGAGAAAAGAAAGGGTCCTCAGCTATCACTAATATAAGCCTCTCCAGACACTTCTAGAAAGTAATAGTAAGCAGATCACCCCTACAGAAATAATGCTATTTAACATCAAACGTTGCTTTTCCAGAAGTATAATGTAAGGGCAAACTGACCTATCCGGCAAAGCGGGTAGCAAGTCTTGGCCACAGGGCAGCCAGGACTATCCTCCTCGTTCCATGTACAGTGAGCAGATGTCACAGACTGCAGAATATTCCTAGTAATATGGAACAAACCCCCCCACTCCTACCACGACAAATCTCCTGGACAAGTTCAGCTCATCCTCATGAGTCTTCCGTACATCCTAGGTAAGCACTGTGCACATCTTGCACAGCAGAACATTCCCTTCTGTGTGATCTCCAGACTCAAGTCATGTTCTAACAGCCACTTATTTATAAGCGGAGGCAGCAGAGGGAAGTAATGACTATATCGTGCTTGCAGCACACAGAGGGTTAAACCATTCTCTTTTATAGGCAGTAATTTAAATATTTAATGCACCTTTCCTGAGCATTTAAAACATGAAAGAAACACTTGATTTTCAAAATTTTTCAACTTCACATCCGCCTGTACCATTCAGTGAGGCCATAATGTGATTATAAGAGCAGCTTTTACCGTCAATAGGCAGAAACCAGCTAATGACAGGGCAGCTCCGTTAGATAGAATTGTCATACGTAATCTTTCCATCTGTATATGGAAATTACATTTTCACTATGAAAATCCATGAATTTCTATGGGACCTGTTACCTTCAAGGAGGAAAGCTGAAAGGCTGGCAATGGGCTTACTTACAGCCCATGAAAATGCATTTGTCAACGTCTGTGCACTGATACCTGCCCTTATGACCTCTTTATACTGCATGATCTTCCTCTACTGTACACAGAAGGTCCTGACTGCATACTATCACCACATCTTCTTTCATCAAAGAGAACAGGACGGTGGGAAAGAAAACAGGAACAGATATATGGGTGTTACCATGGGGGAGGGCTGGCGAAGGGGTCTTAGTGGATGAATGATTTAGTGTAGTGCTGCTATATTCTGCTCTGTAATACAGCTGGCATTCAGGGTGTGTAACAAGTTGTGGGTCATGGCACATTAATGTGTTGTGACAGATTACATACATGTCTAATGTTGATTGTTATAGTAGGACAATAATACATACATGTCTAATGTTGCTTGTTACAGTAGGACAATAATACATTCATGTCTAATGTTGATTGTTACAGTAGGACAATAGTACATACATGTCTAATGTTGATTGTTATAGTAGGAAAATAGTATTTTCTAGTTACATATGACATTTCTTAGGAATGACTTTGTACATTATTATGCTACATACACATGGTAAATAAGAATTGGGGCAATGGGTATAAATGAATCACCAAGAGGTAGGAAGGGTGGGTGGAAGACATATGGCTAAAGGGATGACATATAGAAACAGTTAAGTGAGATATACCAGTCATGTAACCACTATAAGTGATATACGAGCCATGTGCTCACACCACCATATTTTTCAGCTTCTGCATTGGCCTCCACTAGAAGAGCAAGTTGAGTTTTTCACATGGCTCCAGCCCATGCACCTTACACTTTTATACCAGCCCGTGCTCACCACAACTTACATAAGACCAGCCTGTGCCCATACAGTACATATATTGCACACCAGGCTAGGACCTCTACAAAAAGTTCCAGCCTGACATACATACATACATACTTACACACACAGACACACGATACCACTAAATGAACGGCGGCTGCCAGCGATGAAGCGGGAGCGCGCATCAGCGCTCACCGCTCATCGCTTGGTCATACACATTGGGCGGCTTTGAGCTGACAGCGGCTCAAAACACCAAAAGTGAGCTGCTTTCAGCTCAAAATCGCCCAATGTGTATGGGCCTTAAGGTATGCAGTGCCTGTTAGGACATAACCGTGTGGAGAGGAGTTAATGGCTAAAAATTATATGCCAGTTGAGTGGATGCGCACCATGTTATGGGGAAATTTATAATAAAAAAAACTTGTAAAGAGTATAAGTAGAGATGTTCAGAGCAACCAATTAATCAAATTCTAGCTAACATTTTATAGAATGCACTAGGAAAGTGGTTACCAAACTTAGGGGGTCATTCCGAGTTGATCGCTCGCTAGCAACTTTTTTCAGCGCTGCGATCAGGTTAAATCTCGGCAAAACTGCGCATGCACCGCAATGCGAAGGTGCGTTTTACGGGTACAAAGAGGATCGGTGCTGGGCGATGGATTTAATGAAGAATCCATTCGCACAGCCTATTGCAAGGTGACAGACAGAAAGAGGGCATTTGTGGGTGTCAACTGACCGTTTTCTGGGAGTGTTTGGAAAAACGCAGGTGTGTCCAATCGTTTGCAGGGCGGGTGTCTGACGTCAATTCCGGGACCAAAAAGACTGAAGTGATCGCAGCGGCTGAGTAAGTCCAGAGCTACTCAGAAACTGCCCAAAACTTTTTTTGTGCCGTCGGCATGCAAAAGCGTTCGCTCACTTGCAAAGCTAAAATACACTCCCCCATAGGCGGCGACTATCTGATCGCAGCGCTGCAAAAAGTTGCTAGCGAGCGATCAACTTGGAATGACTCCCTTAGTCTTCCAAGAACCTAAATATGCCACTTTTAAAATGATTCACATTGAACATAGATTGTTACTAATTAAGTGCTCAAGCATGGATATCCTTAAAAACTGAACATTAAGGTACCTTGAGGACCAAGTTTGGGAATCACTGTAATAGGTGAATGATAGCTGGATGCTGATTGGTTGATTTTGGCCAGTAGTTCTCAACTAAAGCCTCAAGTAACCCCAACAGGCAGAGTCGGACTGGCCCACAGGGGAACAGGGGAAACCCCCGGTGGGCCCCACTGCCTGCGGGCCCTCCTCCTCCTCTAGGGATCAGGTTCCAGACTCTATCCTAGTGCACATGAATTATGCATTATACATGTGTTACATTATACTTCATAAGAACATGGTTTATTATATTCTGTATTTACCAAGGGGCACAGAACATGTACTCTGTAATGGCTAGTCAAACCTCTGGGGGCTACACCCTTAAGCATGGCCCCCTACAACAGCATTCCCCCGGTGGGCCCTTCATTCCCCAGTCCGATGCTGCCAACAGGTCATGTTTTCAGAATTTCTGTCTTTGGAATCAGGTGGGATAATTACTGACCCAGAAAAATAGATGAACTCACCTGTGCGTGATTAAAGACATCCAGAACACATGACCTATTGGGGGTACCTGGGGTTACAGTTGATAACCACTGCTTTATGCTACATTTCCTCTTTCTTTTTTTGGTTTTCATTAATGAGAGAGAAAATGTTTAACACTTTGCCCACCTACCAGTTACATATTTAAATACTTGTTCTGTCAGCTATAACAATTAGTATGATAGTATAACAGTATACTTGAACTGCACACTAATATTTTATAGACAGTGGGATATCATAGATATTTTAGAAATTGTTGAGCATTGCTGTGTGTTTACGGGGGGGGGGGGGGGGGGGGTGAGTTTATAATATATAGAATTAGTATTGGGAGGGGGTTACACCCTTGCTCAATGTTAAATCCTGCCCGTAATTTGTGTTCTACATACAAAAACAAGTAGCACTTTGCTTGCATGCAAAAACAACCCAAAATGCATCACCCCCCCTAGCATCACAACATGGTTTGTCCAGGTGCACCGTTTAGCTGGATTTGCCCTTAACTCTTGATGAGGTCTTTGATGCAATAACTGCTTGGCATGTGCCCACTGCAGTTCTATGTTTCCTTAAACACCTATTGTCGAGTGAGGGCCTAGGAAAGCTCTAGCACAAGCTGACGTTAATGAAGCATGGCTGTTACTGACAGCTTCATTCTCTTGGGAGTGGGCAAGAAACAACTGATTCCATTTCTGTGTACCTTGTCGCTTGAGCATTTAGCACTGTGTTCAAAACACTGGAGTCACAAGGACTTCTGCTTTTTGTGCTCAGTGGTTGCTATGAAACCAGAAAACCTCATCGTGATGTCATCGGGATTCCTTTCTATGTGGGGAATCCTGTAGGGCTGTTGGGGAGTTCCAGACTGAAATCTCAATATTCAAATCATTGCAGCCTTGATCTAACAGCTGTATATATGTAAGCTGCTATCACAGCCAGATACCAGTTGAGCTATTAGTTGTTTATGGTGCATGAAAAATTAATCAAAGCTTCTGCTGAATGAATTGAGGCGCTAAAATTAAATAAAAAAATAAACAAGCTTCTTTTTTCTCTAACATCCTTCCCGGCTAAATAAAACCCCTCTAGTTATTAAAAGAAATTTATGTACTGTACTGCCAGGAATGTCACACAGAATAAAGGTCACCCCAACATTTTTTATAATAGCGCCAGCATTTGCACTTACAGCATAGGTCTGTGCACTGTGCAGTGCTACTCACTAGCCAGAGAGAAGGCTGCAGAGCATCTCACACAGACACACTGCAGGAAATAGCAGCATAACATCAAAAACAGCCTAACAGGGCAGTACATACAAGGGGGATTGGTAGTGGGGACCACAGGGAGTTAGCGGCGCAAAGAGTCGGGGCGCGCGTACGAGGTGCGCGCGAGCCCATGCTCACGGCAGGCGGTGCCGTTCGCGCACGTGCGCGCGCAGCGGCGCCGCACGTCTCTCTGTCTCCCCAGCTCACTCCCCTAGAGCCGGAATCCAGCGGCTTGCGGGGGAGGAGGGGGGACAGGGAATGGGTTAGTGGCCGCAGGGCTGCTGCGGCCGCTAACCGGTCTCGCCGCAGCTCCCTCCCAGCGGGCGGAGTTCGCTCCGTTTTGCAGGGGGAGGGGGCGAGTGTAAGTTCAGAAAGCGAGGGCAGCGCGGGCACCGACGGCCAGCCCCCCGATAGAGGCGGAGTTTGGTGGGGGACTGGTTCGCCGTCGGTCAGGGGCGCCCCCTTTCCCCCGCCAGGGCAGACGGGACGGCAGACGTCGGGGGTCCCAGTTGACGCTTGTTGGGCGTCATGCGGGTAGGCGCGCGCGGGCCCCGGCTGGGGGTCCCTCGGTATCCGGCGCCGGGTTTTGGGGCGGTCAGGACCCCTCAGGAACGCTGGCGTCGGCATTGGCCACGGTGGTGGCGGCCTTAGGGCCGCTGGCCGCGGCTGCATCCCCGGGGGTAGCTGCAAGCTCCAACATGCCGGCAGTGGCAGGTGGGTCCGGTGTGCGGGCGGCGCAGCGAGTTGCCCGCGCCTGCCGGGAGCTCGGGGCGGCCGCCGCGGACCTGGATCATTGTCCCGGACGGGACGGGCAGGGACGCGCGGCGGAGACGCCCTCCTCACGAGTTGCTCGGCATGCGCCGCGAGTGCTTTCTGGGTCCTTCGCTCCTTTCTCTGCTGCAGGGGATCGCGGTGAAGTGGAGATGGCGGAGTCCGAGGAAGACGACGTCGGTTTTGTCACGCCGGAGGATACCGTGTCGGGGCAGTCGACAATATCAGGTGAGGTGGTACAGTCGGTATCGGGCTCCTCCACGAGCTCTAGTTCTCGGAGTTCTTCCTCTTCCTCCTCTTCATCTTCTCTGTCGTCGCCGGCGTCTGACGTTAGTAGTACGACTAGGGCGAAGAAGCGTGCGACGAAATTCGCCAAGAGGGCGGCAAGACAGCAGAAGAGGCGCAAGCGGCTGAGCGAGAAAGCTCGCAGGGCCAAGAAACGCCGCGATTTGCCCGGGGTTGTTCGCTGCGACTACACGGCAGTGATGCGGGGGCTGAGGGATAGCTGCCGTAGGAAGATTTGCAGGGGGGACTTTGTTGATGTGTTCGTCTTGACAAAGGACGCGAAGAGGGAGTATAAGGCGGCGGCAGCAAAGAAGGGCATCGGGGCCGAGGCCTTCCGTACCTTCGATAACTGGCTGGCCGGTTTTTGGGTCTTCGCGGCTTGTTACCTGGAGGATAGACCGGACGAGCACATGAACATCATTCGGTACCTGCATCTCATACACGACATGTAGCGCACATCTTCGGGCTCCGAGTGGCGTCGGTATGACCAGGAATTCAGGGAGAAGCAGGACGGGTTGCAAGTCATGGACTTTGGGTGTAAGGACGTGGAAGTCTGGCTCAAGGTCACTCGGGCTTCGCAACAGGCTAAGGAGCCCCGGAACGCGGGGGCGGACGGGCACCGCGCAGGGTCGTCCGCCCTGGGGTCCGGCGCAGACGGCGGATCGGCCAAGCCAGGTAGGTCGGCCGTCCGTGCAGGGGGGCAAGCCGCCGCAAAAGGGAAATGTTTCGCGTTTAACAACGCGGCCTGTTCCTTCGGCAAGCAGTGTCGTTTTCGACACTCGTGCTTGCAATGTGGCGGATCCCACCCAGCCTCCTCTTGCTTCAAAGGCAGTCGTCAGGGTGCCCGGGGTAAGCAAACTTACCCGAGACAGGCCACGGGCGGGAGCGCTCCGCAGAGCTCCAACGCCAATTAATTTGGAGACCATGGGCCGGTGGTTGGATTGGTATCCAAATAGGGCGGATGCGGAATTTTTGTTTTCCGGTTTTCGTTTTGGTTTTCGCTTGCCTGTTGCGAGCGAGGTGTCGGTGCGGGCCCAGCGGAACCTCCAGTCTGCCCGTGCCTTGCCGTTGGTGCTGCGGGAGAAAGTGGATAAGGAGGTCTGGTTGGGCAGGATGGAGGGACCGTTTACATCGCCCCCGGTGGATGGTTTGGTCATCTCTCCAGTGGGGGTGGTTCCCAAGAAGACTCCAGGCGCTTTTCGGCTCATTCAGCATCTTTCTTACCCGTTGGGTGCGTCGGTCAATGACGCGATACCGCCGGCTCATTGCTCGGTGGTGTATCAGTCGTTTGACGAGGCGCTGGAGCTGGTCCGCAGTTACGGGACTGGGGCCCTCATGGCTAAGATTGATGTTGAGTCCGCTTTTCGGTTGCTGCCGTTACATCCGGACTCATTCCGTTTTATGGGTTTTCGGATAGGAACGGAGTATTTCATCGACAAATGTTTGCCGATGGGATGTTCCGTTTCATGCTCGTTTTTCGAACGGTTTAGCTCGTTTCTACATTGGTGCGTGGAGTCTTCGTCAGGGGGTCACGGGGTCGCCCATTACCTCGATGACTTCCTGTGTGCGGGTCCGGCAAATTCTTCACGGTGCGGCGACTTGCTGTTCAGAATCCGAGCTCTGTTTTTCCACTTCGGCGTTCCCGTGGCCGAGGATAAAACAGAGGGACCGGCCTCCTGTTTGTCCTTTTGGGGATTGAGATTGACACTGTGGCAGGATCGTGTTGGCTGCCTCGGGACAAGGTGGTGAAGCTCCGCGACGCTATTTGCCGGTTCGAGGGGTCGCGTAAAGTCACACTGCGGCATGCGCAGTCCTTGCTGGGCATGTTGAACTTTGCTTGTCGGGTAATCCCGATGGGCAGGGTTTTCTGCCGGAAGCTGGAAAGGGCGACTGCGGGGTGTGCCAGACCACACCATTTCGTGCGATTGTCCTCCGAGATTAAGAGGGATTTGGCCGTATGGCCTCGTTCCTGGAGGACTTCAACGGGGTGTGTATATGGCAGGCGCCAGCGGTGGACAGCGCTAGGTTGCAGCTTTTCACCGACGCAGCGGGTGCCTCTGGATTCGGTTGCTATCTGGAGGGATCTTGGTGCGCGGCCTCGTGGCCGCGGAATGGCATCGCGAAGGTTTAACTAAGGACCTTTTGCTTCTGGAGCTTTTCCTCATTATGGTGGCGCTGGAGGTCTGGGGCGATCGGCTGGCTCATCGCAGCATCTTGTTTAGATGTGACAATCTGGGTGTGGTGCATGCGATAAATAACCAGAGGGCGAAGTCGCTGGTGGTTCTGAGGGTGCTGGGGCAGTTGCTATTGACATGCCTACGTAGGAACATGTGGTTCCGCGCGCAGCATGTACCTGGTCTGGAGAACGGGATTGCCGACGCTTTGTCGCAAGGGCAGTGGGAAAGGTTTTGTTTGTTGGCACCCGAGGCCGACGAACATGGTTTTCATTGTCCCGGTTATGTTTGGCAGGTGATCGGGCCGGACTGGAGGGTCTAGCGTTGCGGTCAGTCGCGCCAACCACGCTTAAGGCTTACGGACAAGCTTGGAGCGAGTGGGAGGAGTTTGTTCGAGGACGAAATCAGCAAGGTAAGAGCGGGCATCGGATGATGCTTTCTTTTATTTGGCAGTTGTATGTTTCGGGTAGGTCCAGAGCAGTGGTATCCCGGTACTTGGCTGGCATTTCGTTTTTCAGCAAAATAAAAGGCGTCCCTGACGTGACAAAAAGCGGGATTCATTCTGCTGAAGGCGATGAAAGGATGGGCGCGAGTCGCGCCGACGCCACCTGACAGGAGGCGGCCCATTGATGCGGCTTTGTTGCCGGCTGTCATCAGGGAGGTTGGAGGCGTCGCGTCGTCCATGTTTGAGTAGCTGTTGTTCAGTTTGGCGTTCTCAATGGCTTACCACGGGGCCTTTAGGGTTTCGGAATTGGTAGCACCTTCTAAGCGAGCAGATTCGCGCATGCTGGTCGGGGACGTGGTGGTGGGTGAGAGGTCCTTGCTATGCAGATTGCGGCGCTCTAAGACGGACCAAGTGGGGAAAGGTTGATGGGTCACCTTGGTTCCGGCACTTGAGGAGAGCATTTGCCCAGTAAGGTTGGCAGTGCAGTATGAGGCAGTACGGCCCGACGGTCGGGGGTCATGGCTGCTGCATTATGACGGGCTGCCGGTGACGAAGTATCAATTTCGTTGGATGCTGGGTCGCTGTCTGGCGAGCTTGGGCCTTCCACCCGCTGCGTTCGGGATGCATTCCTTCCGCATAGGGGCTGCGACGTCGGCTGCAGCGGCGGGATTTTCCATGGCTGAAATCCAGGCGGTGGGGCGATGGAAGTCGTCGAGTTACAGGCGATATATTCGCCCCGTTGCATGAGAGGTTGGCTTGCGCGTGGTTTTTTGGTTAAATTACTGTTGTATAATCATGTTGTTACAGTTCAGTGCGTTATGGTGTTGTGCGTTTGTTTGTCCCCCCCTTTTTTATCCTACTCAGGGATTAGCTACTCGCCGTTGCTGGCATGAGCCGGCAGCGGGGGTATAGAGTTCTTTTGCGATTTTTGCCTGACTTGACGGACTGAATTCTAATCCACAATTTGGCTGATCAGTTCTAATTAAAGTCCCTCAGCAGGTTTTACGCTTTCACCTCCAGCTGAGTTCTTACATGTTTTTCCCATTTTATACCACCACCCCCCCAACCGTTTCATTTTCTTATTTTAATCTGATTTTTCCCATTGTGTGTTCATGTTCGCTTCAAATTGGCTAGAAGCTTGTGCAAATCGGCTAGGCCGTGACTTCTGCAATAGACAAAACTAATTTTTTTTCTTTTTGGCAGATCCTTCAGGTTAATGCATTTAATAAACAAGATATTGATAATTAGTAACCAATTTTACCCCCTTTTCCTCCTCTTCAGGTTGGTTTGAAGATGACTTGGCTATATGGGTGGTTGGCCACTCGTATGTGTATTGGGCTGCCAAGTTTCTGGCCTCGGAGGGGGCTCAGATGTTTCCTAGGGCTCAGGGAGTTCGTTGGCTTGGTTGGCGAGGGATGATGTGGAAAGATCTGCGAAGTAGACTAGTCAGTCAGGCCAGCAAGCATGGAGTCCCTAGGGTGCTAGTTGTCCATCTAGGTGGCAACGACCTGGGGAAGAGGACGTCTTTGGAGCTGCGGTGGGCCATGATACAAGATCTGGCAAGTGTGGCCGCAACATGGACCAATTGCGTATTGGTGTTCTCCTTGATGGTGCCAAGGTTGAGTTGGCGAGGTGTGGCGGACGGTCGCGTAATTGATGAGGCCAGAAAGAAGGTGAATGGGGCGGTGGCGAAGTGGGTGCTGTCCCGCGGAGGCAAAGTTGTTCGCCACCCTAGGATTCGCTTCCGAGACAGTCACCTTTTTCGGCCTGATGGTGTGCATCTATCCAAGGAGGGGATGATGCTTTTCCTGGAGGATCTGTGTCTAGTGTTGCAGGAGTTAGGGTGAGGACTCTGGGGAAGAGTCTTTCGCTGTTGGCGGAAAAGAACGGCAGTTTGTAGTTGTATGGTAAGCTGTAGTGATTTGCAGTTTGGTGTGGTTTAGGTGCACTCACCTCCATCGACTTATTGGCCGCTCGACCACCCGTCCGGGAGGCAGCGGCAGGGCACCCATCAGGGTGGGTAGTCACTGTGGGGGTTGAGTTGTCACCTATTACCGAGTTTGATAGTTTGTAGTAAAATTAGGATGGTTTCGAATTTTAGCATTTTAAGGTTAGCGTTAGTTTAATAGAGCCGTTCTTTTTTCTGCCACCATATGCCGGCTGAATCGGCATCTTAACAAAGTTTTCATTTACAGGTTTGCTATGGTTAGGGTCAAATAAATAGCTAGCAATTTTTCTGCCAAATTCAAGTCTCCGTGTCTTTATTTCTTGGTATTAGAGGTAACGAATGGTTTACTTTAAATGAAGGGGTCCACCAAATATCACTAGGATGTTTAGGAGAGAGAATTGATTGCATAGGAAAGGAATGAGTTAAACATCTTGTGAGGGGTGGACCTAGCTGTGAGGAAAGTACAGCCTTTGGAAAAAGGGGAGGGTTTAATATATATAGGGAAGGCTAGGCCATTTTGTCTCTCTTGTTTGGTGAATTGCCTTCCCGCCCTCCCGCCCTGTTGGTAAAGGTTCTGGCACGGAGTGCCTTGGCGTTGAATTGTTGGCTGGGTTTATCGTTGGCTATTTATTGGCGGAAAAGAACGGCAGTTTGTAGTTGTATGGTAAGCTGTAGTGATTTACAGTTTGGTGTGGTTTAGGTGCACTCACCTCCATCGACTTATTGGCCGCTCGACCACCCGTCCGGGAGGCAGCGGCAGGGCACCCATCAGGGTGGGTAGTCACTGTGGGGGTTGAGTTGTCACCTATTACCGAGTTTGATAGTTTGTAGTAAAATTAGGATGGTTTCGAATTTTAGCATTTTAAGGTTAGCGTTAGTTTAATAGAGCCGTTCTTTTTTCTGCCACCATATGCCGGCTGAATCGGCATCTTAACAAAGTTTTCATTTACAGGTTTGCTATGGTTAGGGTAAAATTAATAGCTAGCAATTTTTCTGCCAAATTCAAGTCTATGTGTCTTTATTTCTTGGTATTAGAGGTAACGAATGGTTTACTTTAAATGAAGGGGTCCACCAAATATCACTAGGATGTTTATAGCGCCAGCATTTGCACTTACAGCATAGGTCTGTGCACTGTGCAGTGCTACTCACTAGCCAGAGAGAAGGCTGCAGAGCATCTCACACAGACACACTGCAGGAAATAGCAGCATAACATCAAAAACAGCCCTAACAGGGGTGAACGCCTCTGGCTTCTCCATGATGTACAATGAAACAGAGATCACTTTTGTGTTTTCAATACAAACCAGATAATCCCATGCCAAAAACACTTGTAACTGATGATTAATAGGTGTGCTGGCAGCATTTCCTATCCTTATAAGTGTGCAGAGAATGCTAGCAGAGAATTTACATTCATTGTCAAAAATAGGAAGATAAAAATACAACATCGGGAAATAATTTAGATAAACACGTGTTGCTACCATGCTAACCTAGCCTTTTATACCATTATTATGTCATTTGTATAAAGCAAACCATTCTGGGCCATGCCGCATGATACACAATTACACAATAAGTGGTATCAGTGCAAGTATGTCAAGAGGGAATGTAGTCAGGATCTCGACAGTGGAAGCCCAATGGTCACAATACCAACGGACCCGGACGGTATTATGGTTAGGCATTAGCGCTAGGGTTACGCTGCGGGAGGGAACGGTTTAGCTTTGGATGCTGAAGGGGACAGTTAGCGTCAAGCTGGGTACACATTAGATGATGTGTTCCCAGCACAACATCAAAGGCGATGAGACCCGGCGGGGAGGCTGGCACTGGCAAGTGCATACACACTTGTGGATGCCGGCAGCAACGGTGGGGGGCATGCTGTATTCGGTAGCATGGCATTGCTAGCGACATCCTCAGATTGAGCTGCAAAAACTGACGTGGGATGTCGCTAGCAACCTGTGGAAGCACGCATTGCTAGCTATGTAGTTGGTACACATTAGGATGATTTGAACGAAGCGTTGATATCGATCAAATCACTCAAATTGTCATCTAATGTGTACCCATTTTAAGGTTGCAGGAGGGGTGTGTTAAGGGGATCAGTATGTGATCCCGTTGGCTGGGAGGCCAAATGTCAGTATACCTACATCGGCATCCCAGGCTCTAGAATGCCGGCAGCGCAGCGAGCACAACGAAGCCGCCTCACTCGCCACAGGTTCTATTCTCCCTCTATGGGTGTTGTGGACAACCATAGAGGGGGAATCACCTACATCGTCAGTAACCATCGGGATTCTGCTGTCAGGATTCTGACCGTCGTGATCCTGACTGCCAGCATTTTGTACCCACGCCTATTAGAATAGTCATGTACAGGGGCGCTGACAGCTCTGCCGGGCCCAGGTACTCTGGGGGGTGGGGAGGGGGGGGGCGTGACCAATGCAGACAGACCCCCTCCTTAGAGTAAAATGTAAAAAAGTTTCTGTGTGGCTACGCGCTGAAAAAGGGGTGGGCAACGGGTGAAGAGCAGGAGGCGGCGGGGGAGGTGGGGATGGCTGCTGAGGGGAGTGGCGGATGTGATCGCTCACCCCCCACACATCATGTGGGGAGAGAGCATAATGCATCCTTCGTTTCCTCGCTGTCTACAATGGGAGGAGGGTCCAACAGGCCCGGGTAAAGAATACCCTACCCCCCCTCAGCACCACTGGGCATGTAAGGCATTTACAAATTATACAGACAAACCTGGCCTTATACAAGATACGGTGATATAGGAAAGGATGAAATAAGTAGGGGGGCCAATCCAGAGATCGGCAGGATCCTGGGATTGAGGCCAAAAAATGGCCAGGATTCAATCCCGAGATTGGAAGCTCCAATCCCAGGGATTGTGGGATTTACCTGCCCCATTGTTTTTTTAATGCTGGGCAGCGCTGAGCGTCCTCAGGAGGCTCAGACACTGCCCAGCTCCCTCCTCCCGGCTACCCCCTGCTCTCTCCCCATGATGTAAGAGGTCATGCTGCACAGTCTGACGCCAGCCACCCGCACAACACTTCATTGCCCGTACCTCGCCGCTAGCGAGCCCACACACTTATGATGGTGAATCTGACGCCAGCTGCCCGTGCCACCCGTACCGCACCTCGCCGCCCGCGAGTCTGACTTCCACCCACGATGGTGAGTATTTGTGTAGGCTGGGCTGGGCGGGTCTTTAACCCAATCCCGGGTTTCGCCTCCCTAGAAATAAGGATATCAATATATACCATCTGGGCCCCTTAAAGTTTAGTAAAAGTAACATATGCCTCCTTTTATCTACATCTTTATGCCACTTTTAAGTATTTTTAAGTAATATATTTGCCACCTTTTTATTAAAATGTAGTTACCAGCCTGTCAAAATGACGAACAGTAATGTCAGCGCCGACGGCTGTGCACGCCCGAGCGGAGCAATATTTGACTGCCATCTGACTTCCCCCCATAAAGGGCAGGCGCAGCGTTAGCCTTTTGCATACTTGCCTACTGTCCTGGAACAGCCGGGAGGCTCCTGGACTCATCCGCACTCCGCCACCCAGCCACCTACTTACTGAATAAAGAGGGCAGGCCGGGTGGCCAATGATGTGATTTGCGCTGAATCGTGTCATCATAGCCACACCCCTCCGCCATACAATATTGGTAATCTTGCCGTTGCATGTCAGGGACGGGGCTATGATGATGCATTTGTGAAGCCACGCCCTCACCCATAGCCTCTTCCATCACATCATGTCCCTCCCCACCCACTATGCCAAGCCACGCCCACACATCTCACGTTGCTTTGCCAACCTGGCTGGAGGCAGACAGAAAGTCAGCAAGTATTGCATTTTACTATATAGGATAATATCTATGGGCCTGATTTACTATGGATCGCTACTGAGGCTGAGATGTTCACAAATCTGCTATTGCTAAAATTTGCATGTGAAGAGCTGTCCAGAAAGGATAAAAGACGCCCACCGATGCATTCGCAAATCTGCATATGTAGTAGCAGATTCGCAATGTACACGCCAATAAATGAGCACCATCTACATTTGCGGCTGTCCCCAGCATACTCACATCAATGGGAATGCAGTCGCATCAGGCGCCATGTTTTTGAATGCAGCCTTCGCAGAGGACATAAGATACACTCCCCAAAAACGTCCATGACGCCTGCGTTTTCCCAACCACTCCCCACAAACACCATGTTACCACCCACAAACGGTCACTGCTTGCCAATCAAAATGCATATTCTTTACATTTAGGCAATGCGCTCTCAGCCCATGCACAATCTGCCGATAATCACTCACTGGGTGCAATCTTCACATTCGCAAATGGTAGTGAATCAGGCCTGGTGTCCCCTTATTATTATTAATAGTATCTGTGCCCCCTTATTTTAATCATGCTATGACCAATGTAATACACTCAGCCACTTAACAATAACACGTTATGTAATGTCTCTTCACTGCCAAATGATTTAAACCATAACACTGTAGGCGAAAACATAATAAAGATAGTAAAGAATGACGTGGTCCTACATGACAGCAGGTGAAACTTTGAGATGAGTCACCATGCACTTTTCCAACTTCATCTACACAGCTTAGTGGAGGTGGCTTATCACGGACCATGAAGTGGGCATGCATGGATAAGAGTGTAAATAGAGAGAACTTTGAGATGAAATCACAATACTGACAACCTGAGATTATCCCATCCTCACTCTGCGTACTCTAGCCATTGGCCAATTCACATTCAGCTTTTCCAACTACTTTTGCCAGCAATAGTTATAAATGGCGACTCATGCTGTAGCCCTGACTGTCCCCAGATGCTGAAGTGTGCTCTGAGTTATATCAACTAGGCAACATTTGATGTTGCCCAACCTCTAATCCATCAAATTTGAGCCTCACATCCCCAATATCTTCCACATAGTTGCCTACCCTCCCTCAGTCTGCAGGAGACTCCCTGAAATAGCAGCAATCTCCCTGACTCCCTCGACAGACCAGCAATCTCCCTGATTGCAACTTATCCCCATTGTCAAAGTCGAAAAATATCATGATGCATATGCCTTGTACTAACCCCTCATGCACATGCCCGCTGCGCGTGCACACACTCTGCCGTGCGTGCACATATCCGCAATTTGCGTAAAGATCGCTCCGGCGATCACGCGCGTGGTATGCGCATTTACGGTAGAGTTTGTAAGCGTCTAGCGTGCGACTCGATCGTAGCATATTTAACCCAAATAGTGTGTTTTGTATTTAATATTCCCCTAGACAATGTCAGCGAGTATGTTTAGTTTAAACTGTTCCTGGACAGAGAGATTCCTCTTTACATGATAGGAAGGGTCAGACAAAGGTTGAAAGGTGGTGTCTAGTATCCAGCTGTAGGGTATTTTAAGGGTAACATTCCGATGCTAGTTAGGAAAGGATCGCTCGCTCCTGCGTATAGTTATGTACAAATGTAGTTTATGAACATTAACTGTATTTGCTGTAAATTACATATGCGGCGGGAATCCTGAGGATACCTCACACCAGAGCAGTTGGGGAAAGACACAGCCCATCTGTTCAAATCCACCTATGACCTTTGCTATAATGTAGAGACACATCCCTGTGTCCAATGAACAATGAGATACAGGTACCATTGTATTGTGAATGTATGTTGTGCTATATAAAGACCACCATTGCCTGGCCAGCCTCACACTTTCTCTGAAAGCTTTCTCCCTGAATGCTGAGGACTGGATCCAGGTCGCGCATGCGAATCATCCCCACGTATGTATTATTCTCTGTAGCCATTTTGTTTGCCATTTATGTTCTAATTTTGTTCGCTCTTGTTTGCAATTGTTCGCCATTGTTCACATTATTTTCTGTTATTCTGTTTAGATTTCTATGTTAGTTTGTAGTGTATAACTTGTATTGTGTTTCCCTTTTTCTCTAAACCATCCACGGCGGTGTTAGAGCTGCTGTGGTTTTTAAATCCAAACCAGGTCTTGTGTTTTCACTGTTTACTGCAAAGGGCTCTCTTAGCGTCTCAATCGCTTAAACAGCATACACATTGTTAAGGTTTTTAAGCGTTACATCACTACAGTATTTGACTACTAAGGTTTAGAGTATAAGTATATTCTTACTGTGTTTTATTAACAAGGTTTAAAGGTTATCAACTGTGTGTGCGCCCGCTGTGTGTAATCCGTACACTCAGCGCAGCGTGTGTACGCCAAGTGCGTACCACGTGCGGGACTCTGTACGCAAATAGCGTACAAAGTGCGTAGCACGTGCACGTGGCCTAGCGGCCATAGCGGCTCCATGGAAATAGTGTATAGCTTTATGTTTAAAGATAATAATTGACATTATCAATTGAGGGCTTGTCCGGTCCTCCTCATATCAGCAGCCTAGCAGGACAAGGCAGACTTTTATCTATCAGCAAAGGGCGGGAAGGTAGTATCCCCTGTTAGCCGTTTGGTGGTCGGGGATACAGTAGTGCTGATTAGATAAGCATCTGCTCCGCTTGGTTTGTAGGGATGCTGGTGGGATCCGGATCCGAAAGGTAAGAAAGTTAAGCTATTGTCTTTTAAATCTGTTAAATTTCTGCTTGGTGCAAACTGCACACGTAACACACGCACACACCTGTATTTTCATTTGTGTATTTTCGCATATCTACCCTCTTGTTTGCCATTAGCATTGATCACGTGCTGAGAAATTTGTTGCTATTTAGTTAAAAGTTAAGGGTAATACTTAAGGGAGTAATTGTAAAGCACACACACAGCCTGACCCAGTTATAAAGGTTTATACAGGAGATACTGTGCGGTGCTTGGTAAGCGATTATAGTTATATATCGTTTACATTTTATAGAAGCGTGTTATTTGAGTTACTGCGGACGTATCCGGCCTGTGTACACGTGTCTCTGACCGCGTGCGAGACTGCGTACGCAACGCAAAGGCCTACACACGTGGCGTATATTACGCAACGTGCGTACGGATACGCCCACTAAATACAAATCACACGATAGCATTGTTTTAGTCTAGTAGATACGGAAGCCACGCGATAATAGCACAAATTTGTTCAGTTTCCAAAATTTTAGTTTAAAAGATCCTTCTCTTATTGCATCACCTCTGGGATTAGCCTGTTTTACCTGAATGAAAGTAATTTTCTGTACAGAAAAATCAAAGAGTATATGAGTGAGCAGGAGTGAGTGTGAAAATAAAGGTTTTGTGAACCCATAATTCGGGATCCCGTCGGAGACCACATCAGGTGAGTGGACACTTGGTGGCGTGGGAATGGCTTCTCACGTTAACATTGTATAAGGTATAAAGGAGCAAAGTAGCAATCAGCAGACCCAAAAGGTCGGCAAAGTCAGAAATCCATTTAAGGTAACTAGCGAAGTTCTGAAAACCCTGACTTGAGAAAGGTCAGAGGTAGTGAGCGCAGCCCCGGGGGTTTGCGTAGTACCCATATAGGCCCGTTTTGAGAATACGCTCCGGCTGAGGTTTCGCAGCCTAAACAATCGATTCCGCTGGTCGTTCGGCGGATAAGTAATAGTTACTTATACGCAGTGCGACTGGACCGCACGCTACTGTGTACATTAGTTAGTTCACTTTGATACCCACTAAAATTGCTGCGGGATCATAGACGCTAATTGTACAGGTAAACGTGAATTGTGTAGGTTTTTTTTATTTTAAGGGAGTTTCGCTGTTCACTCAGGAAATCTCCAACAACTGATATTTACTGGGAGGGGTAGCATACTCCCACACGCTCTCAGTAAATAGAGGTTACAAAAGATCCCGAGGTTGGGTACTACCGGCACTGGACACAGGGCTTGGTGTATAGGCCAATAGGGGCGTGAGTGGGTGAAAGCGCTCGGAGAACTTTCACCGTCGCCTTACCACTGAGTAAGTTGGTTTTTGTAAGGGTTCGCTGAGAAGGCAATACCTGCAAAGAATGGGGGCCAGTTGCTCAAGTAGGGGACGATCAACAAGGGTTCACGTTGATATTTGTCGGCCCAAAGGGTCGGCGAGGTACATAATGTGTGAGAAATATGGATCACACGCAGAGGTCTTGTGCAATGAGTGGGAGCATATGACTGTGAACGATGGGGAACAGTTCCCTAGGGTAAGCAGTTTTAATCCTGAGGTTTTGCAAAATTTAAGGAGAAGGATATGTCTGATAAAATCCGGAAAGCAACGGATTAGACATTATGATTATTTACAGTTATGGCAACAGGAAGGTGAGATACAACAGGGATTAGCTCAAGCAGCTGGTTCCAACCCTAGCAGGAAACTAGTAGCAACAGCACCACCACCACCATACATAACAGGAGAGAAAATGGCTACAGAGAATGGCATACTGGTATATGATAAAAGTGCACTTAATAAATGTATTAATGATAAGAGTAAAATAGATAAGTGTATTGATGCTAATGCTAACCCGTGCAAGTTGTATCCCATCTTAAACTTCCCTCAGGACTGCGACCAGGAAGATGAGCCCACAACGATATCGGCACTCTCTTTAGCAGCCACCATACAAGAGACTACAGTGGGCACGGCCCAACCAGTAAGAGGAGTAGCAAAGGCCCCTAGTGGAGGGATAGGTGAGGTCGTGTCCACGGGTAAGTACGGAACTGTACATTATGCGGAAACAATTACACCTCACATTGTAGAAGAAATACAGAGTGATGTAATTGAACTTAATCCTGTCAGGGTGATCGCAGTCCCAAATGGAAAGACTGACGCTCAGGGAGTCACTCCCGTCAGGAACATTGCGATGCATTGCCCCTGGTCCCGGACAGAATTAAGGACAATTATGTCTGAATTTCCTGATCCCAGGAAATATCTAGCCGCATGCCAAAGGTTCATTAAAGAACTAGGTAACGCCGCCGAACCCACTAACAAAGATTGGCGGACAGTACTGCGGGCATGTTTGCCCTCTACTATTGACCCTTTGAAATTAATTTCTGATTGTAAGTTAGATGAAGAGAAACCTCTCACTGATGCATACAATAAGGAAAATGTTAATCAGATCAATCTGCAGTTAGGAGTATATTTCCCAACTGTTGTCAAGTGGAACAAAATTTTCTCCATTAGACAAAAAGAAGGTGAAACTGCTTCTGACTATTTCCATAGGGCATTAGAGGAAATGGCTAGATACACTGGAGTTGTAGACATTGAGGAAAATGTGCACCATAGAGAAGTAGCGGTTTCTGTATTAATGGATGGGTTAAAGGAAGTGTTGAGAACTAGGGTACAAACCACTCAACCTAATTGGAGAGGTATGTCGGTGGCTGCTTTGAGAGAGACCGCTGTCGGGCATGATCGGAACATCATTAGACACAGGGAGTCACAGGGCGATAAGCTGATGGCAGTAAGTATACAGGCCCTTACAACAGGGCCACCTCAGCCTAAGCCCCAGACCCCTGACGGTAAGTCGTATGTGGTAAAATGTTATAACTGTCAGAAGGAAGGACATTTTGCATGAAACTGCACCTATAGAAACCCACATAAGGTATATCGACCCCCTAGACCGGAACATGACACACAGTATGACGCACGCAAATGGGATCAGGGACCGCAGAGGAGGAGTTATGAGCCACATGCAGGGGAAACAAAGAGGTACCCACCAAGGAGAGACTGGCAGGTCTCTGAAAATTCTCTGTTACCCCCCTCACATATTGTAGCTGCCAACACGCTGCGGGAGGGCCACAACTTACAATAGGGGTCAGGCCACACCTGTAGTCTGCAGCTAGTGAACTTAATTGCGAGCCTTGGAAGTGAACCCGAGGTCACAATTGATGTAGCTGGTAGATCACTACCTTTCCTTGTAGATACGGGGGCGGCCAAGTCAGTGTTAAATTCAACAGTGGGTATGAAAACCACTGGTAAAACAATTCCAGCCATGGGAGTAACAGGAGTAGTACAACACTACCCTTTAAGTAAACCAGCAGAGATTACGATAGGGCCTTTGCAGACCAAGCACTCCTTTTTGCTAGCTGCATCGGCTCCGACTAATCTACTTGGGAGAGATTTACTGTGTAAGATGGGGTGTGTCATATATTGTACTCCTGGAGGTGTGTTCTTAGATATACCCGAGAATCACGCTCAGGAAGTGCAGGATATGTTAGACTCCCCTCAAAGGTTAATGTCACACTCTGCTGTTACAGACAGGTGTCCATCCAAGGTAGAGGAAATGATCTCCCAAATACCGGAGTCACTTTGGACCAAGGATGGACAAGACACTGGATTGATGGCAAATGTAGCTCCTGTAGTAGTTCAAGTAAAAGATGGTAGGATAGCTCCAAAAATCCCACAGTATCCTCTGAAGCCAGGGGTGGAGTTAGGAGTTTACCCAGTAACAGAGCGCTTGCTACAACAGGGCATTCTGGTTAGGACGTCCAGCACTGCCAATAGTCCCATCTTCCCTGTGAAAAAGAGTGGGGGGAGGGGTTACAGGCTAGTGCAGGATCTAAGGGGGATCAACAAAATAGTTGAGAGCCAATTCCCCGTAGTGCCAAATCCAGCTGTCATCCTTATGCAAATCCCTCCCACTGCGAAATTTTTCACTGTGATTGACCTTTGCTCAGCTTTCTTTTCGGTTCCTCTGCACCATGATAGCCAATATTTGTTTGCATTTACATACAGAGGAGTACAGTACACCTGGACTCGTTTACCACAAGGTTTCATTGACAGCCCAAGTATTTTCTCACAGGCTTTGCATGATTGTTTACAATCCTTTCAACCTGAGAGCGGATCAGTATTAATACAGTATGTAGATGACTTACTGCTGTGTTCTGATTCACTCGAATCGTCCTTGAGAGACACGAAAATAAGATTTTACTTACCGATAAATCTATTTCTCGGAGTCCGTAGTGGATGCTGGGGTTCCTGAAAGGACCATGGGGAATAGCGGCTCCGCAGGAGACAGGGCACAAAAAGTAAAGCTTTTCCAGGTCAGGTGGTGTGCACTGGCTCCTCCCCCTATGACCCTCCTCCAGACTCCAGTTAGTTACTGTGCCCGGACGAGCGTACACAATAAGGGAGGATTTTGAATCCCGGGTAAGACTCATACCAGCCACACCAATCACACCGTACAACCTGTGAGCTAAACCCAGTTAACAGTATGATAACAGCGGAGCCTCTGAAAGATGGCTTCCTTCAACAATAACCCGAATTAGTTAACAATAACTATGTACAATTTATGCAGATAATCCGCACTTGGGATGGGCGCCCAGCATCCACTACGGACTCCGAGAAATAGATTTATCGGTAAGTAAAATCTTATTTTCTCTATCGTCCTAGTGGATGCTGGGGTTCCTGAAAGGACCATGGGGATTATACCAAAGCTCCCAAACGGGCGGGAGAGTGCGGATGACTCTGCAGCACCGAATGAGAGAACTCCAGGTCCTCCTTAGCCAGAGTATCAAATTTGTAACATTTTACAAACGTGTTCTCCCCTGACCACGTAGCTGCTCGGCAAAGTTGTAATGCCGAGACCCCTCGGGCAGCCGCCCAAGATGAGCCCACCTTCCTTGTGGAGTGGGCCTTTACAGATTTAGGCTGTGGCAGGCCTGCCACAGAATGTGCAAGTTGGATTGTGCTACAGATCCAACGAGCAATCGTCTGCTTAGACGCAGGAGCACCCATCTTGTTGGGTGCATACAATATAAACAACGAGTCAGATTTTCTGACTCCAGCTGTCCTTGCAATATATATTTTTAATGCTCTGACAACGTCCAGTAACTTGGAGTCCTCCAAGTCACTTGTAGCCGCAGGCACTACAATAGGCTGGTTCAGATGAAATGCTGACACCACCTTAGGGAGAAAATGCGGACGAGTCCGCAGTTCTGCCCTGTCCGAATGGAAAATCAGATATGGGCTTTTGTAAGATAAAGCTGCCAATTCTGATACTCTCCTGGCAGAAGCCAGGGCTAGAAGCATGGTCACTTTCCAAGTGAGATATTTCAAATCCACCTTTTTTAGTGGTTCAAACCAATGAGATTTTAGAAAGTCCAAAACCACATTGAGATCCCACGGTGCCACTGGAGGCACCACAGGAGGCTGTATATGCAGCACTCCCTTAACAAAGGTCTGGACTTCAGGGACTGAAGCCAATTTTTTTTTTTTTTTGAAAGAAAATCGACAGGGCCGAAATTTGAACCTTAATAGATCCCAATTTGAGACCCATAGACAATCCTGATTGCAGGAAATGTAGGAATCGACCCAGTTGAAATTCCTCCGTCGGAGCACTCCGATCTTCGCACCACGCAACATATTTTCGCCAAATTCGGTGATAATGTTGCACGGTTACTTCCTTCCTTGCTTTAATCAAAGTAGGAATGACTTCTTCCGGCATGCCTTTTTCCTTTAGGATCCGGCGTTCAACCGCCATGCCGTCAAACGCAGCCGCGGTAAGTCTTGAAACAGACAGGGACCCTGCTGAAGCAAGTCCCTCCTTAGAGGTAGAGGCCACGGATCTTCCGTGATCATCTCTTGAAGTTCCGGGTACCAAGTCCTTCTTGGCCAATCCGGAACCACTAGTATCGTTCTTACGCCTCTTTGCCGTATAATTCTCAATACTTTTGGTATGAGAGGCAGAGGAGGAAACACATACACCGACTGGTACACCCAAGGCGTTACCAGCGCGTCCACAGCTATTGCCTGCGGATCTCTTGACCTGGCGCAATACCTGTCCAGTTTTTTGTTGAGGCGAGACGCCATCATGTCCACCATTGGTCTTTCCCAACGGGTTACCAGCATGTGGAAGACTTCTGGATGAAGTCCCCACTCTCCCGGGTGAAGATCGTGTCTGCTGAGGAAGTCTGCTTCCCAGTTGTCCACTCCCGGGATGAACACTGCTGACAGTGCTCTCACATGATTCTCTGCCCAGCGAAGAATCCTTGCAGCTTCTGCCATTGCACTCCTGCTTCTTGTGCCGCCCTGTCTGTTCACATGGGCGACTGCCGTGATGTTGTCCGACTGGATCAACACCGGTTTTCCCTGAAGCAGAGGTTCTGCCTGGCTTAGAGCATTGTATATTGCTCTTAGTTCCAGAATGTTTATGTGAAGAGACGTTTCCAGACTCGTCCATACTCCCTGGAAGTTTCTTCCTTGTGTGACTGCTCCCCAGCCTCTCAGGCTGGCGTCCGTGGTCACCAGGATCCAATCCTGTATGCCGAATCTGCGGCCCTCCAATAGATGAGGACTCTGCAACCACCACAGAAGAGACACCCTTGTCCTTGGAGACAGGGTTATCCGTAGGTGCATCTGAAGATGCGACCCTGACCATTTGTCCAACAGATCCCTTTGGAAAATTCTTGCGTGGAATCTGCCGAATGGAATTGCTTCGTAAGAAGCCACCATTTTTCCCAGGACTCTTGTGCATTGATGTACAGACACCTTTCCTGGTTTTAGGAGGTTCCTGACAAGCTCGGATAACTCCTTGGCTTTTTCCTCCGGGAGAAAAACCTTTTTCTGAACCGTGTCCAGAATCATCCCTAGGAACAGCAGACGAGTTGTCGGCATTAACTGGGATTTTGGAATATTCAGAATCCACCCGTGCTGTTTTAGCACTTCTTGAGACAGTGCTAATCCCATCTCTAGCTGTTCTCTGGACCTTGCCCTTATTAGGAGATCGTCCAAGTATGGGATAATTAATATGCCTTTTCTTCGAAGAAGAATCATCATCTCGGCCATTACCTTTGTAAAGATCCGAGGTGCCGTGGACAATCCGAACGGCAGCGTCTGAAACTGATAGTGACAGTTTTGTACAACGAACCTGAGGTACCCCTGGTGTGAGGGGTAAATTGGAACGTGGAGATACGCATCCTTGATGTCCAAGGATACCATAAAGTCCCCCTCTTCCAGGTTCGCTATCACTGCTCTGAGTGACTCCATCTTGAACTTGAACTTCTTTATGTACAGGTTCAAGGACTTCAGATTTAGAATAGGCCTTACCGAGCCATCCGGCTTCGGTACCACAAAAAGAGTGGAATAATACCCCTTCCCTTGTTGTAGAAGAGGTACCTTGACTATCACCTGCTGAGAGTACAGCTTGTGAATGGCTTCCAAAACCGTCTCCCTTTCGGAGGGGGACGTTGGTAAAGCAGACTTCAGGAAACGGCGAGGTGGATCTGTCTCTAATTCCAACCTGTACCCTTGAGATATTATCTGCAGGATCCAGGGATCTACCTGCGAGTGAGCCCACTGCGCGCTGTAATTTTTGAGACGACCGCCCACCGTCCCCGAGTCCGCTTGAGAAGCCCCAGCGTCATGCTGAGGCTTTTGTAGAAGCCGGGGAGGGCTTCTGTTCCTGGGAAGGAGCTGCGTGTTGCTGTCTCTTCCCTCGACCTCTGCCTCGTGGCAGATATGAATAGCCCTTTGCTCTCTTATTTTTAAAGGAACGAAAGGGCTGCGGTTGAAAAGTCGGTGCCTTTTTCTGTTGGGGAGTGACTTGAGGTAGAAAGGTGGATTTCCCGGCTGTAGCCGTGGCCACCAAATCTGATAGACCGACTCCAAATAACTCCTCCCCTTTATACGGCAAAACTTCCATATGCCGTTTTGAATCCGCATCGCCTGTCCACTGTCGCGTCCATAAAGCTCTTCTGGCCGAAATGGACATAGCACTTACCCGTGATGCCAGTGTGCAGATATCCCTCTGTGCATCACGCATATAAAGAAATGCATCCTTTATTTGTTCTAACGACAGTAAAATATTGTCCCTGTCCAGGGTATCAATATTTTCAATCAGGGACTCTGACCAAACTACCCCAGCACTGCACATCCAGGCAGTCGCTACAGCTGGTCGTAGTATAACACCTGCATGTGTGTATATACTTTTTTGGATATTTTCCATCCTCCTATCTGATGGATCTTTAAGTGCGGCCGTCTCAGGAGAGGGTAACGCCACTTGTTTAGATAAGCGTGTTAGCGCCTTGTCCACCCTAGGAGGTGTTTCCCAGCGCTCCCTAACCTCTGGCGGGAAAGGGTATAATGCCAATAATTTCTTTGAAATTATCAGCTTTTTATCAGGGGCAACCCACGCTTCATTACACACGTCATTTAATTCTTCTGATTCAGGAAAAACTATAGGTAGTTTTTTCACACCCCACATAATACCCTGTTTAGTGGTACCTGTAGTATCAGCTAAATGTAACGCCTCCTTCATTGCCAAAATCATATAACGTGTGGCCCTACTGGAAAATACGGTTGATTCGTCACCGTCACCACTGGAGTCAGTGCCTGTGTCTGGGTCTGTGTCGACCGACTGAGGCAAAGGGCGTTTCACAGCCCCTGACGGTGTTTGAGTCGCCTGGACAGGCACTAATTGATTGTCCGGCCGCCTCATGTCGTCAAACGACTGCTTTAGCGTGTTGACACTATCCCGTAGTTCCATAAATAAAGGCATCCATTCTGGTGTCGACTCCCTAGGGGGTGACATCCTCATATTTGGCAATTGCTCCGCCTCCACACCAATATCGTCCTCATACATGTCGACACACACGTACCGACACACAGCAGACACACAGGGAATGCTCCTAACGAAGACAGGACCCACTAGCCCTTTGGGGAGACAGAGGGAGAGTTTGCCAGCACACACCAAAAGCGCTATATATATATCAGGGATAGTGTTATAATAAGTGCTCCCTTATAGCTGCTTTGTTATATCAAAATATCGCCATAAATTTGCCCCCCCCTCTCTGTTTTACCCTGTTTCTGTAGTGCAGTGCAGGGGAGAGACTTGGGAGCCGTCCTGACCAGCGGAGCTGTGAGAGGAAATGGCGCCGTGTGCTGAGGAGATAGGCCCCGCCCCTTTTCTGGCGGGCTCGTCTCCCGCTATTTAGAGAAATCAGGCAGGGGTTAAATATCTCCATATAGCCTCTAGGGGCTATATGTGAGGTATTTTTAGCCTTTATATAGGTTACATTTGCCTCCCAGGGCGCCCCCCCCCCAGCGCCCTGCACCCTCAGTGACCGCGTGTGAAGTGTGCTGAGAGGAAAATGGCGCACAGCTGCAGTGCTGTGCGCTACCTTTAGAAGACTGCAGGAGTCTTCAGCCGCCGATTCTGGACCTCTTCTGACTTCAGCATCTGCAAGGGGGCCGGCGGCGCGGCTCCGGTGACCATCCAGGCTGTACCTGTGATCGTCCCTCTGGAGCTTGATGTCCAGTAGCCAAGAAGCCAATCCATCCTGCACGCAGGTGAGTTGACTCCTTCTCCCCTCAGTCCCTCGCTGCAGTGATCCTGTTGCCAGCAGGAATCACTGTAAAATAAAAAACCTAGCTAAACTTTTTCTAAGCAGCTCTTTAGGAGAGCCACCTAGATTGCACCCTTCTCGGCCGGGCACAAAAATCTAACTGGAGTCTGGAGGAGGGTCATAGGGGGAGGAGCCAGTGCACACCACCTGACCTGGAAAAGCTTTACTTTTTGTGCCCTGTCTCCTGCGGAGCCGCTATTCCCCATGGTCCTTTCAGGAACCCCAGCATCCACTAGGACGATAGAGAAACAGCTTATGTTTCATCTTTCTAATATGGGACACAAGGTTTCAAAGGATAAGTTGCAGTTATGCCAGACCAAGGTAAAATATTTGGGACATTGCTTGACACAAGGACTGAAACACCTCACCGCTGATAGAATACAGGCGATTCGCGACATGACTCTGCCACAAACCCAGCAACAGATTCGCACTTTCCTAGGAATGTGTGGGTACTGCCGCAACTGGATTCCAGGGTTTTCCATACTGGCCTTACCTTTACAAGAGATGGTCTCATCAAACAAACCAGATCGGATTTCGCACACAGATGAGTCCGAACTGGCATTTGAGAAACTCAAACAGTGCCTATCGCAGGCACCAGCATTAGGTATGCCAGATTATGGGAAACCCTTTGAACTGTACGGTACGGAAAATGCTGGGTGTGCCGCAGATGTTTTAACCCAGAAACATGGTGATGTCAGCAGGCCGGTAGCCTATTACAGCGCTCAGCTAGACACCGTAGCATGATCTCTCCCCACATGCTTGCGAAGTGTTGCAGCGATAGCATTGCTAGTGAGTAAAAGCGAAGATGTAGTGCTAGGACACAACCTGACCATCCATACACCTCATGCAGTGTCAGCCTTACTGAATTCTGCCCAAACCAGACACGTCTCATCTGCACGGTTTACAAGGTGGGAATTAGCACTAATGGCCCCTGTAAACATCACCATAAGGAGATGCAGCGCACTAAATCCTGCAACGTATCCCCAGGTGTGCCTGGACAGGCACAAAGGGTGGGGGATGAGAGTGATGGTGAAGGAGGATTTAGTACAGACACTGACACACGATTGTATGGAATATTTGACCCAAAATTTCACTGCAAGGCCCGACATCAGTGACAACCCACTGGAAGGTGTAGATTTTACTTTTTACACTGACGGTAGTTGCCACAGACAGACGGACTCGGGAGACTTGTGTACTGGATACGCAGTCGTAGATGACAAAGGTACCATAGAAGCGGAACCCCTGGGCCCACCTCACTCAGCACAAGTTGCTGAGCTGGTCGCCCTAACCAGAGCGTGTGAATTGGCTAAGGGTAAGTCAGCCAATATTTACACGGATTCTAGGTATGCCTTTGGAGTAGCGCATGATTTCGGGGCCCTATGGCGCCTCAGAAATTTCATGACGGCAGCTGGCACACCCGTGGTGCATGCGACCCACATCAAAAGACTTCTAGCAGCGATACAGGAACCTGACAGAGTGGCTGTTATCAAGTGTAAAGCCCACACATACAGCCAAGACCCAGTGTCACTTGGTAACAGCCGGGCAGACGAAGCTGCTAAATCAGCAGCCAGCACCCCCATACAGACAGACATCACACAACTGATGGTATTCAATACCGTCAACACACAAAAATTGAGTGAAATGAAAAATTTGTGTTCCCCACAGGAAAAGGCAGTCTGGAGGTCAAAAGGATATGGCCAGGAGTCCTCAGGACTCTGGACAGATGGACAGGGTAAGCAAGTGGCACCCAGAGCAAACCTTCCAAGTTTAGCTGAGGCGGCACATGGTCTGACTCATCTAGGCAAAGAAGGTATGTGCAAGTTGGTAAGAGCCTACTGGTGCGCACCAGGATTTTCTTCCCATGTAGGTAAGAGAGCAATGACACGCCTCACCTGCTTGAGGAAGAATATTGGAAAGGCAATACCAACTGAACCATCCCATATCCCGCAAACGGACGGCCCTTTTCAGGTAATACAAATTGATTTCATACAATTGCCACCTTGTAGAAACTTAAAGTATGTATTGGTTTGTATTGATGTGTTTTCAAATTGGGTTGAAGTGTTCCCCGCTGCCACAAATACTGCTACGTTTACTGCAAAAAAAATTGTGCAGGAATTTGTGTGCAGGTATGGTATCCCTAGGATAATTGAAAGCGATAGGGGTACCCATTTTACAGGTGAAGTCTTTCAGGTAATGTGCAAATTAATGGGAATTAATAGTAAGCTGCATTCTCCGTACCGCCCACAGGCGAGTGCGAAAGTGGAAAGAGTAAACAGCACTATTAAGAACAAGTTGAGCAAAGTAATGGCTGAAACTGGATTGTTGTGGCCAGAAGCTTTGCCACTTGTACTATACAGCATCAGAACCACTCCCAGGTCCCCTCTTAACCTGTCACCCTTTGAGATTCTTTTTGGTCGACAACCCCATGTAATGATTGACCTCCAGGATGATTTGAAATGTAACAATGAAGTAACTATAAAGTATTTGGTTAAGATGAGCAAGCAGTTGAGGAATCAAAACAGCAATCTAAAGCTAGTGATTCCTGATCTGCCAGACAGTAATTGTCATGACATTGAACCTGGGGATTATGTAATGATTCGCAATTTTCTACGCTCAGGTTTCCTGATTGACCGGTGGGAAGGACCGTACCAAGTCTTACTGACCAGCACGACAGCATTGAAGGTTGCCGAAAGAGAGACTTGGGTCCACTCGTCCCACTGTAAGAAGGTCGCTGACCCAGAGAAAGCCCGTGACAAAGAGCAGAGTGTGGAGGAAACCATATCACTGGAGTGTCTGTTCCGGGAAGGTTGAGAGGCAGGACTGTTGTCACGGCACCTGAGCACAGAGAACTACAGGATCAGAGGCGGTTGTCGCACCAGTTTTCTTTCCCTCCTAATTATTTTCTTTTCCCCCATTACCACTCTTTCTTTCTCCTCCTGCAAGATGGACTTGCCCCAAGAGACTGCATTCCGTGTTTTCCTGTTGACCCTGTTGTTGACCAGAGCAGTCTTTTTCGGTGAGAGTACCAGAGAGGTCGAGAAAGGATCTGGAATGGGTTCTGATGACCAGGATGGATTCATAGAATTCCAAGAGCAACACAATCACCGAGCAAAGGCGAGTATCAGAAAACGATCTGGTAGTCATGACACTAAGAGACATTGCGAAGGATTGTTAGCTGAAGAGAATTGTATCTGTAGGAATTGTGAAAACATAGTTTGAGGACGGGTGCATCCAGAGATGTCAGTCCAGCCTTAATATCAACATGGACCGTCATCCATTGAGTGACTATCACTCATTAGTGGGTAAGGTTTTAAACCAAACGAAATGCTGGGTGTGCTCACAAGTACCTCAAGGTCATAGAAAGTCAGGACTAGTGCCATACGCTTTAACGATAGATGAGGTACTTGAATTAAGGGGTGGGAGACTGGTGGACAAGAAATTTAATATTTCCTAGTTTGAAGCTCCACCAATATCATGTGGATAGGTCCTTAATATGTTTTAACATTTCCAATCCCCGAAAGCCGGGAAATTGGGAAGTGACATGGAACAACCAAACCATGACATTCTCACACAGAGCCGATAGAATGCCCATAGACTCAGAGCTTATACGCCAAGTAGCCAACGGTGGGAGATATGTTCAGTATAGGTACACTCTAGGAAGTAGGACCATGCGAGTTGGAGAAGTATCACCAGGATACTGTGCGCATATCATACAGCCTGATACGTGTACTAGACAAATGAGAGAGTTAGGGATAGGATTTTTCACCTGGAAGGTTTGTAATATGGTGATGTCATATTCTGTCCCATATGTCCTCCCCGATGATGCATATTTCATATGTGGGAGGAAGGCGTATAAGTGGCTTGCCCCAAATTTAGAGGGATTGTGTTACATTGGAAGAGTGTTGCCAGAAGTAATGACCATTACCCATGATAAAATGAAAGACGTTCACCGCAATGCTCAAGCTCCTTACACATCGTTAAGAGACACCTTATAGATATAGCACGCAGCCTCTGATTTGATCTACGAATCCACCGGGATTCAATTCCTACTCGCGCTAGATATCACCCGTACCGCCAGAGGAGTTATAAATTTTAGGTATATAACTGCGCTAGCGAACCTGATAGACAATATCACCGAGATGTATGATGACACATTCAGGTATACTGGGAGAGAATTGCAAGCTTACAAAACGGAACTGATCCAGCACAGGATGGTTCTCAATTACATCACAGCGGTGACAGGTGGGTATTGTGTCACCCTAGCAACTCAGTATGGCGTGAAGTACTGTACATATATCACAAACAGCACCGATGACCCAACCGAGGTCATAGATATCGTCCATAGATCAAAAGATGGACGATATCTTGCAATTGAAGTGGGAGTTCCGAAGGAGACACAACCTTACCCTTACTGCTGTGAGTAATGAACTGACCGGCTGGGTTTCATGGTTGAACCCACGCAATTGGTTCTCAGGTTTAGGAGAATGGGCTCAAAATGTTATCGTTAATGTAGGGAAATTTCTCTTATGTATCCTAGGAGTTGTCATAATGATTGGATTGATATTCAGATGTGTTCGGATTTTAATGCATTGCAAGCGCAGTACCAAATTGATGAGTTTAAGGAGCGAGGGCATTGTTACAACAACTGGTTTAATTTATGACCCATCAATCGAGACAATGCTGTGATAAAATGTGATTCCACGGTCCGTTTCTTTCACCCGTTTCTCCTTTGTTTTCCTCCAAGGTAAAAAGACATCCACCCGGAAGAAGATTGTGATACACTTTTATACAGACCATTGATGAACTTTTTTTTCACAGACATTTGATGAACTTTTAGAGACTTTAACTTTCTATGGACACTTGAAAAACTTTGCTTACCACTTACAGCAAAGATACAGCAATCCGGACAAGACATCCAAGGACAATAACATACGTTATCATAAGAATGCATTTATAGCGCATGTTTCTTATCTTCATCTCTACGATCTTCAGGTAGTGACACACATAGTCGACAGGTAATATAGGTACATATATTAGCACTCACATATTTTCCCCCTTCATGTATCATCAACTAATGTGCACCCCATTTGTTGGAACTAAAAGCCGAAAAGAGCTCGGTAGAGTTTGTTAGCCCACTTACAGACCCTTAATACGGGATAAGAAGGATTCAATGTATACTTCGCAATACCTCGAAGCTTATTTAGAACATGTACGGCACAATGATACATGGCCCCTCAGACATGAATTTCATACATACATGCTTTTACTATCCCACTAGGTCATACATTTTCCACCTTCTCCTCTCCTCCCTACACCCAATCATATATAAGTATTTCACGGTATTATATATTTTTCTGCTTAAATTGTTTAGATAGTGGCAGTTATTGTTGACTGCCAAAGGGTGGACTGTCAAAGTCGAAAAATATCATGATGCATATGCCTTGTACTAACCCCTCATGCACATGCCCGCTGCGCGTGCACACACTCTGCCGTGCGTGCACATATCCGCAATTTGCGTAAAGATCGCTCCGGCGATCACGCGCGTGGTATGCGCATTTACGGTAGAGTTTGTAAGCGTCTAGCGTGCGTCTCGATCGTAGCATATTTAACCCAAATAGTGTGTTTTGTATTTAATATTCCCCTAGACAATGTCAGCGAGTGTGTTTAGTTTAAACTGTTCCTGGACAGAGAGATTCCTCTTTACATGATAGGAAGGGTCAGACAAAGGTTGAAAGGTGGTGTCTAGTATCCAGCTGTAGGGTATTTTAAGGGTAACATTCCGATGCTAGTTAGGAAAGGATCGCTCGCTCCTGCGTATAGTTATGTACAAATGTAGTTTATGAACATTAACTGTATTTGCTGTAAATTACATATGCGGCGGGAATCCTGAGGATACCTCCCACCAGAGCAGTTGGGGAAAGACACAGCCCACCTGTTCAAATCCACCTATGACCTTTGCTATAATGTAGAGACACATCCCTGTGTCCAATGAACAATGAGATACAGGTACCATTGTATTGTGAATGTATGTTGTGCTATATAAAGACCACCATTGCCTGGCCAGCCTCACACTCTCTCTGAAAGCTTTCTCCCTGAATGCGGAGGACTGGATCCAGGTCGCGCATGCGAATCATCCCCACGTATGTATTATTCTCTGTAGCCATTTTGTTTGCCATTTATGTTCTAATTTTGTTCGCTCTTGTTTGCAATTGTTCGCCATTGTTCACATTATTTTCTGTTATTCTGTTTAGATTTCTATGTTAGTTTGTAGTGTATAACTTGTATTGTGTTTCCCTTTTTCTCTAAACCATCCACAGCGGTGTTAGAGCTGCTGTGGTTTTTAAATCCAAACCAGGTCTTGTGTTTTCACTATTTACTGCAAAGGGCTCTCTTAGCGTCTCAATCGCTTAAACAGCATACACATTGTTAAGGTTTTTAAGCGTTACATCATTACAGTATTTGACTACTAAGGTTTAGAGTATAAGTATATTCAAACTGTGTTTTATTAACAAGGTTTAAAGGTTATCAACTGTGTGTGCGCCCGCTGTGTGTAATCCGTACACTCAGCGCAGCGTGTGTACGCCAAGTGCGTACCACGTGCGGGACTCTGTACGCAAATAGCGTACAAAGTGCGTAGCACGTGCACGTGGTCTAGCGGCTCCACGGAAATAGTGTATAGCTTTATGTTTAAAGATAATAATTGACATTATCACCATTATGCAGCTGTTACATTCTCGGGGAAAAAGAGAAATCAGAGACACATACATTCAAATGGGCTCATCAGTGCCATTCCCCAGCATTGGTTATAAGGCACAATAAACCTTATGGCTACATACATTTCAATAAATAAGTATTCTCGTGGCCACTTACAGTATATGTAAGCTCTTGTAAAGCACAATACACAAACAAATCCTGCACAATATCAGTGTCCTTTCTTCAACAAGTAGATCTTACTAACTTTGGGGCTCATTTACATTTGGATGTAAGTAATTTTTATGACAATCCGCTCAGATGTAGCAGTACACATCTGCGCTGATAGGTGTTACTTTCATAATCTCCCTGAAATGCTTTTTCAAAATTAGGCAAGTATGATCTACCACATATCACTTGTATAAAACAATGAATGTATTCTACCAGTAACTGAACATATCCACTTACCCAGTACAAACAGAAATAATATAAAGTATAATGAATGGTAAAGCGTTAGGGGGAATAGCTGCACTTATAAAATCGGCCACCGTATGCCTTTACCAAATATCTTTACAGTCAAATGATAATAGTTGATGAGATTACCAGAATAGACGAGCAGTACTACCATTTTGAGAGGCGACCTTAAGCAGACATGATACACCATATGCCAAAAGGTCAGCAACCAGAGAGAATACAGTCTATAAAAGGACTCTTGTCACAGGGTGAAATCATGTTTATTAACCATGAAAAAGTATCTGGAATTAGTTGTGCAGAGATGTGCCATTTAGGGGAAGAGGTATCAAACCTTGGAGAGTGAGAAAGTAGAGAGAGATAAAGTACTAACCAATCAGCTTCTGTCATTTTTCAAACACAGCCAGTAAAATGGCAATTAGACTCTGATTGGTTGCTACTTTCACTCTCTCCACTTTAACTCTCTATATGGCTTGATACATCATACTGTACGTAGTGAGAACGGTATCCAGTCTCTAGGTTGACCACTATTGGTCGACAGTAAGTAGGTCGACAGGGACTCTAGGTCGACATGTTCTAGGTCGACATGAGATTTTCACATGTAAAATTTTTTTAAACTTTTTTATACTTTACGATCCACGTGGACTACAATTTGGAACGGTAACCTGGTAGCATGGTGAGCGAAGCGAGCCATGTGAGGGGACAAGGTGCACTAATTGGGGATCCTAGTCACTGTATGGAGAAAACGACACCAAAAAAAGTGCAAAAGCTCATGTAGACCTGTCATGTTGACTTAGAGTCCCTGTCGACCTAGAAACCATGTGGACCTACGTATAGTCGACCAATAGTGGTCGACCTAGACACTGTCAACCTAAGTGTGGTCGATCTTGCATACCACACCCGTGAGAACAGTACTGTCATGTTTATCTCATGTTCTCCAGGTATTGACATTAGCCAATAGGGGGGGGGCAACAGAGGCATTTTTTGAGAGCCCACTTTTATAATTATGTGATGCCAAATTATAACATTGCATACACAGGTGGCATGGTAGCTATAATTACATTACATTACAGGGGGCTACACAATGGAAATGTTTCCCTGAGCAGACATACAGTATCACTTTAAGCAAATGCAATGGTTAAGCGTAAGGTAGGGGCATTTATGAACTTCCAAGTACACAAACGGAACATTTCTCTCTAATTACTGGAAGAGGTAAATCACTCTAACATTTTTCATGACATATACATATATGTATTCTAGATACACAGTTATCTACGTAATTCATTTCCACATTTAGGCCAGAGTGCCGTTTCCACAGTGTAATAGCTAAATGAGGTACAGTAAGGACACATTAGCAATGGGAAAAGAAAAAGCAGAAAAAGAAAGACATGAGCTAAAAACAAGTTTAGTTGATACCTGAAGTAGGAAAATGCTGAAGCCATGGAGAACATTAATATCTCTTATTCAGATAGCATCACTAACAGCAGCCTAAGGGCACAGGCAGAGCAAGCGTCAGCTCTGGATATAGGATAAGTAGCTAGTAACAAATCATGAGCTTCACAGAGATAGCATTCCAATAATGTTGCTATAATAACCCATCAGGGCTCCTGCATGACCTCAGGTCTGCTGACATCACTGTTTCCTCAAAGCATGTTCATCTTCAAATCATCAGAGCCATAAGGTGATGAGTGCACATACGTCTCTTGTCGGGTTACATGAATTAGGTCATGTTGGGTATCTAAACCCCATTTGGATGCTTTCTTGTGAACAAAATACATCTGCAGTCATTCAAGCATTTGTTTCCTTACCATACATTTACATACTTTTTTATTGAAGATTTCCCAACAAGTGGTGTGTTATATGACAACTCTGGATTGTAGAACAATCTGACGCTGCACCCAGGTATATTCCTCCACCTTCTGCCCTGCCCTAGCCACAGGCCAGAGTCTCACAGTCCTCCTGTGTAGCCCGCAGACTATTGTGCTTTCATCCACCTGTAAAACAAAAATACATAACTTTATTATTAATGATAAAAATAGCACATGGTTGCAATGTCCAGGGCTGACCAATGCGATTTTGGTGTGTTCTTAAACAAGCCAAAGAAATAGATGAATATGTGCAAAAGGCGCCTGAGTAACAAAGATGAATAATATGTTTATGGATAAAAACATATATCTTTATTTTACACAATTAAGAGAAAAATACCATAAAAATAGAAATAGAATACCATATAAAACAAAGTGTGGATTATTGCACTGTCCCAAAAATATTTCTCACCCTCTTTTTGATTTGCGGTGGGCCGAGAGCTTTTTTAGCATAAAAGCATTCCGGTCCTGATGGATTTAGTAGACGCACCACCGCAAAAAGCTTTTTTTCTTTAGAGGTTGAGTAGGGAGCCCAGTGACGTACACTCAAACGATAATATCCATGTCGTCCAAAGCTTCTTAAACAACAAAAAGAAAATAAACGTTTGCATGTTGCCAACCAAAATAAGACCGCCATCATTTTAGGTAGATACATAATTCCAAACTTTTCATGCATCATGTAATGGACAGTGGTTGCCAATGCCAATGAGTGTGTCACAATAACAATCTGTGCATCACAACAACACACTACACTTCTTACAAGAATGTTGAGGGGACACAGGAAACATCATCCAAAAAACTGCGAAAATATGCGGACTAAACTTTTATTAAAATAATGTTTTTTTTACTAAGTTTTGTGGGGGGATTCTACTCTAAGTGCCTTCAGAATGGTTGCACAGTGATGACTGGCTACCGTATTAGTAAAGGATAATGAATAAGCGAGCCCTGCAGCAGCATTTCACGCCAAATTGAATTCCCAGTCTGTCTGCAACATAGGTGTGTCACAAATCAGAGAGTGTGCTAACTGCTGGTGTACAGTATATTACGTATGAAGAAAGCTTTTATCTATAAAGTAATTAATTCAACAATGACCCAAACATCCTGTATGGAAGTACTGCCAGACACACTAAATGTTTATCCCGTCTGCAGCTACAGTCTAAAGTGCCCGGGAGCTATTTAATACTGTATGGCACTATATGGCACTAAGTACTTATCGCAGATTTCTGCTTACAACCTTCTGAGGTATGAGTAGTAATGCAACCTAAAGATGGGCTTTGAGGCACCTTAACCGCATCGTGCCCGGCTTTTGGGCGCCTTAATGGTCACTTTAGCCGGGAGCAGGCACTCTACGTGGCTAATCACCTGGATTGTTGGAGTGAGAGCTACGATAGTGATGGCCTACCCAAAAACAACAGTTCCTGGGCATCTTACATGGGAGCTGCAGCCACAATAAGCAATTGAATTCCATCCACTAAAAAGAAGCATAACGTAGCATCAAATTAATTGTGGTAATAATGATATCTCATATGACAACATGTACTAATATATGTTCATGCTCAGCTGTAAGAGTAAGCTATATCCAAAGTCTAATAGTAACTAGAATCAACTCCTGTAACTGTTACGTTTATGACTACCACACCCAGGAGGGCTCACAATAAACACCTTTAATAAGTCACTAATAATGACTTTACTAAAAATAGCAAAGCAGATAATTCTATTAAAAACATGAGCGCATCAATTAAAGACCATATCATTCAATTGGACTTACCGATGCTTTAATGAGTTTTTATTTTATTTTTTCTTCAAAATGACCATTTAATTAGTATGCATCCTACTAAGTCAATTTAGTGGAACCCAAATGAAGAACATAGTGATACATGCGCATTACAGCAGTGGGTATTTATTTTTTTAAAGATTCACAATCCTCTGGTTTCTGCAGAAAACCGCTCACGTATATTGCAGCTCGGAAACAGAAGTATGATGGCAGATAAAAAAGAGCAGAGCCAGGATCTAATCTGCTCTGTGTTACTTGTATTAAGAACTTGATGTTCTTATTTGCTTTGTAGGGTTCATTAATACAAGTGCAATAGCTGTTTTTGACATCACGTCTACGTTTATGTTTTATTTATAAGAAAGTGGATTCATACAGTAACTGTGACTTCTGCAGGGAAACCATAGATTGCACCATATGAGGAAAGGAGTTGGGTGAATCGGGTTATTTTCCTTGGCGAGTGGTCTTAAGTGCCTGAATGTGCCTACTTTGCATCCACATGCAAAACTTAGATGTATTTTGTTAAACAAGTAATGTGAAGGGATGGCAGATAAGTGGCATTCTCATCTTTGGCCTTTTCTTCCAGCAAAATACAGATTTGTCCAAAGCCTCTGTGGGTAGGTGAATTATCTTGCTCCTGCCAGGTGAAATTCTGTGGAAATTCACTGTGCAGCAGTGAGCAGGGTCTTTGTGTGAATCGCGCCACCATGCCCTCTGCACATGCCCCTCAGATTTGCCCTCCAGGATCACAAAGTACGTATGAGTAAAGGTATGCCACTAAACTGTAGTAGGTTGAACCCTGAAGTGACGTTTCTCTCCTTCCACAACATACTAGGTGCCAGAGAATGGAAAATGAGCACCCAAATTGACGTTTGTGAGGGAAGCACATAGTAGCTCTAAAGTATAGATAGTCAAGTACCTGTATGCATCATACAGCGTTTGTCCTGCATGCAAAAACAAAGGTTTACTTTTTTTCCCTTGAAATGCATCAAGGTCTGTTGCTTTAAGGGCTAGACTTATCAAAGCTTGGAGAGAGATAAAGTACCAACCAATCAGCTCCTAACTGCCATTTTAAACACACCCTGTAAAACAGAAGCTGACTGATTAGTAATTTATCTCTCTCCACTTTATCTTTCTCCAAACTTTGATAAATCTGGTCCATAGTACCTTATCATCATTATTATAAACACAGCATTGGAATTTTAAATTGTTTCCATAGTAGATTTAATAAGGATCTTTGTAAGCCCTTTTAAATCTATATTACCTACCTCCTTTGTTTCCGTATTGGATCGGATGTATATTAATTGTTAAGAAAGCACTGTTAAAGTTGTATACAGAAGATATACTGTATTTGTCCTAGGTTTGTCCTCGATTTAAATCCAGGAAAAAGTCTGTGATTGCAAAACAGACTGTATAGATGTTTTGGACTTTAGTAAAAGACAGTTAAGGGTTCCTGGGGTTGTAAATGGAGAGAGGGAACAGGCTCCATCCATTAGGCCAGAGGTTCTCAAACTCGGTCCTCAGGACCCCACACAGTGCATATTTTGCAGGTAACCCAGCAGGTGCACAGGTGTATTAATTACTCACTGACACATTTTAAAAGGTCCACAGGTGGAGCTAATTATTTCACTTGCAATTCTGTGAGGAGACCTGCAAAACATGCACTGTGTGGGTTCCTGAGGACCGAGTTTGAGAACCTGTGCATTAGGCCTTCAGCCTGATAACAGCCTAATTAGTGCTTGCACCTGTAGATGCTAATAAAGGTGTTTCAGGGTTTTACTTAGCATCTCAATACCTTGGGGGAACAGGCATTAGGGGATGTAGTTGGCATCCCTATGGTTAGGACGCCGGCAGTCAAAACACCGGCACTGAAATCCTGACACCACTGAGAATCCGGATAGTCAGCATCTCGAACGTAAGTATACCGAGGAGGGTTAGGGCTGAGGGGAAGGGTCAGATTGGACACTAGGGGGATGGTTAGGCTGCAGGATGGGAGGGTTAGGCTGTGGGAGAGTTAGGGTTAGGCTGGGGGAGAAGAGAGTTAGAGGAAAAGTGAGGGGTAGGGTTAGCATACTTAATAAAAAGTGTTGGGATTCTGACAGTTGGGATACCGCTGTCGGTATTCTGACCAAAGTCAGATGCTTTTTCACCCGCTGAGTAGCTCCCTGCCATCGCAGCTCCTGCGTCACAAAGCCGCCGTGGCCTGCCCACACAACGGTCCGGACACGCCTGCATTGTCTGGACCGCGCTCCGGCAACAGCGTTCTAACACCGTTGGCATGCCCCCTCCTGCCCCGCGACCACCTCTGCCTGTCAATCAGGCAGAGGCGATTGCAGCCCTGAGATGCTGTTAACCTCTCACTGGGCTCCCGGGGTGCGCACACGCAGAGGGCATCAGACTGCGAACACTGCTGTTGCAGCGATCCAGTCTGAATTAGGCCCCCTGTTTGCAAATTCCCGATGTTGAGGGTATGCTTTATCTCTCACAATTTTATCCTTCTCCAAGCTCTGAGAAATACCCCCCTTAAAAGTTTTATTATAATCATTTGTGAATTTTCTTAAAACCAACTTCTGCTTTCATTTCTTTCCTCATATAAGACACAGCAGCAGAGCTGCAGCTTATTGAACACACTTTGATCTGTTATCAGACACATTCCAGGCTCCAGAGAGGTTTCTGAGCTTTCTGAGCTTCCACAATAGTCAGTAGCGACTGCAGCAAGTCACTATGAAATGAGTGGAGAGTTCAGAAGCCCCCTCTATCTTCTTTCTTAGGGCCCCTCTGACAGCTGGAGCCTAGCGGCAAATGTCTCCATTGTCTCTGGGAGTTTCACCACTGCTCTGATCTGGACCATCCCTATTGTTTTGTACTAAAACTGGCTGTAAATGGTTTTTCTTTGTAGTCATAGCGGCAATACAGTATATCCTTAGATATGTAGGAGGGGAAAAATGCAATGTTTACACTTGAACGGCGAATTTTCACTCTCCAAGGGCGGCGACTATCTGATCGCAGGACAGTGTAATTTGCAGCACAGCGATCAGGTCAGAATTGGGCCCTATATACGCACATTGCATGTCACTGGTTAGATCATGATTGGGTGGTGGTGTATTTTCACCAGTTTGACCAGCCAGCTACAGGTTAATTTACTGGCTGCGCTAAATGCTACTTTCCTGATCTCTTAATGTGACCTGACCACTTGTACAGCCCCTCAAAGTGATCATCTTGACAGCAACTGGCATACTGTAACATTTAAAAAAAACCTTTTAAATTACCGGAATGTCCCCAGTGGCCATGCCAATTTCCATGCATAAAAAGCTGAGCCTATCACAGTCAGTACAGCTGCAATGCACATTTAATTCCCATTCCACCTGACAATTCAACCAGCGCTGGGCTCTATTTCCCAATTAACTTTATAGGAATGAATCAGTGCAATTATTAATAAGATATCCAGGATTCAGCTTGAAGTGCTAGAAGATCAATAAATAGATGATGGGAAGTAATCAGTGAGCCAGCAAGGAAAAAGATAGAGAGGGGGCACAGATGAAAGCCAAGAGAGGGAGAGAGGGGCATTTATATACTGTATATTTGCATGTACCTCTGGCATGAAAGTCATTGTATAGTCGAGCAGAATAAAGCATTATGATGACATTATTCTCTAATTTCCAATTAAGCCTTCAGCTTCCTTATTAGCACATCCCAAGATCATTTACTACCAACCTTAATCTAATGCACTAGACATCTGCCTCTGTATAGTGCATCCGTATGGTCAATGCTGTACAATATAATGCAGAGCAGCACTCTCTTCTAGAATGACATGATTCTAGGCTCAGCTTGTTTATTTTTACTGTCCCTGTATAGTGATTGCTATAAACAAGGTTGTTTTATACAGAACATTTATTGCTAAATAAAAATACAATGTGCTAACCTACTTTTCTGTTGTTTAAGTGTTTGGTCTTTGACCTGCCTATCATGTCAAAAGACCAGCCTATCATGGCAGAGGGCCATTGGAGTTGCTACGCTGGAGGTTGCATGCTCAATGTTCCAAAGGGTCTGTGGAATTTTCCTAGGGTTCTGTGCAAGGTGTTAAAGTAGTGCTTCTCAAACTTGGACTGCATATCATGTTTTCCAGACCACCTAGCTTGTGCATAGGTGTGTTCATTACGATCACATTTAAAATAAAAAATAAAAAAATGTGCTGCATTCATTCCTGTGAGAGCAATGGCAGATCTGGGAGGCGTGGGACAATTAGTACAATTGTTGTGCCTCCTTCCCCCCAGTAACACTTCTCACCTGTCCACTACATATATATATAACCATGAAGCCAGTCTCTAAGGCAGGGGTACCCAAACTCAGTCCTCAAGGTACCCTAACAGTCCAGGTTTCAAGAGTATCCATGCTTGAGCAGAGTTGACTTAATTAGTACCTCTGTCAATTCTAACCATCTGTGCTCAGTCATGGATATCCTTAAAATCTGGACTCTTAGGGCACCTTGATGACCAAGGGCCTAATTCAGACCTGATCGCAGCAGCAAATTTGTTAGCAAATGGGCAAAACCATATGCACTGCAGGTGGGTCAGATATAACATGTGCAGAGAGAGTTAGATTTGGGTGGGTTATCTTGTTTCTGTGCAGGGTAAATAGTGGTGCTTTATTATTACACTGCAATTTAGATTTCAGTTATATCTGCGCCCCCCCCCCCCCCCCCGCAGTGCACATAGCTTTGCCCATTAGCTAACAAATTTGCTGCTGCTAGGGGGATAAAGAATGGTGAAGAAGTGGGTCTTAAGAGCCCGTTTGAAGTTTTGTAGAGGGGTGGAGAGTCTGAGGGGGAGAGATAGGGAATTCCAGAGAAGTGGAGCAGCACGTGAAAAATCTTGGAGGTAGGAGTGGGAGGAAGTAATCCGTAGGCAGGAGAGTCGTCGTGCATTAGCAGAGTGAAGAGGACGGGTGGGAGTGTAAAGGGAGATAAGGTCAGAGATGTAGATGGGAGAGGAGTGGGTGAGGGCTTTGTAAGCAAGTGTGTGAAGCTCTGAAAGGGAAGGGGAGCCAGTGAAGGTCTAGTAAGAGAGGAGAGGTAGACGTAGTTCGTTTGGTGAGGAAAATGAGCCAGGCGGCAGCATTGAGGATAGATTGGATTGGAGAGAGGTGTTTGTCAGGAATGCCAGTCAGGAGGAGATTACAGTAGTCCAGTCTGGAGATGACCATTGAGTGGATAAGAGTCTTAGTAGCATCCTGGGTCAGAAAGGGTCTGATCCTGGAAATATTTTTTAGATGAAAACGGCAGGTTTGTGAGAGGTGCTGAATGTGTGGTTTGAAGGAGAGGGAGGAGTCAAGGATTACTCCAAGACAGCACACTTGGGGGCTAGAGGAGATAGATTAAAAAAAATCCAGAGATGAATTCATCCGACCATATCCCTAGACAAATGTGGAAAACATTAGATTGATACAGTAAGGTAGGATATTTAGAAACTTGAACCCCAATATAGGGTATATATGTCTTGCCTTTGCCCATTGATTTAATCTGCTGCACGATGGGTGTGTGCTTACTGTTTACAATAATAATGCAATAGATTTATCGGAATTTCTGAAGAGGCTGGATATAGAGCAAAAGTGCCCCAAAATAGTTAAAATAGTACAACATGATGTTATATGCAGAAGTGATCACCTTAATTTCATGTCCACCCACATAAATCCCCTGGAATCCAGAGTCTGCTGGACAATGCATAAAGAAAAATGTATAAGAGAGCCCAAATATAAATTAAATAAAATGGTGGACAGACCATCACACTTCTCCCATGCAGTCCATTGACCAGAAAATAAGTACATAGGGTATTGCTATAAAATCAAGGATGATGATAATGAAGATGATGAAGGATGGTCCAAATCCCCAATTTCATATAGCTGAGACCATAACACAGTATAATTTGCATTGCTGGCATCTAGGCTGAGCAGACCATTGTTAGTAGCAGGGGACTGAGCAGGGGTATGGGCTGTTAGGTCGACATAACTTAGGTTGACAGTCATTAGGTCGACCACTAAAGGTCGACTTTAAGAAGAAAACGTCACCAGAAAAAGTCCAAAAACTCAAGTCGACCTTTTGACCTGTCGACCTAGTTCATTTCAACCTAATGCCCATGTCAACCTTCAGTGGTCGACCTAATGACTGTCGACCTAATGTCCGCATCCCCTGAGCAGAAATGATAGTAGCTACAGCAGCTGTCTGGATCCTGATGAAAGATTCAGACACCTCTCAGCTGTGTAGTGAAAGGTACACTTTGCCATTTATGCATAAATCTGTGGCATAAATAATAAACCCAGGCAGAGATGATTATGACTTGCACATAATATCACCCCTACGCCACCTACACCATGTGCACAGAAAGGAAACAGAGTGGGTGTGTTTGCCTCAAAATTTCCAGGGACATGCTCAAAACAATAATTAAACACAGGGGTGTCACAATATGGAACATATGAGGTCAATTACGGGAATGTTATTATTCAAATTAGTAGGTAGGATCCCATCTAAAAAAATCAGCCCCCTCCTTACACACACATGCACAAATGTAACTAACGAGGCAGATGTGTCAAACAGCAAACCCTATTCTATATCTGTGTGTCTGGACAAGACAAGGGTAGAAGTACACTGCTCAAAAAAATAAAGGGAACACTTAAACAACACAAAGTAACTCCAAGTCAATCACACTTCTGTGAAATCAAACTGTCCACTTAGGAAGCAACACTGATTGACAATCAATTTCACATGCTGTTGTGCAAATGGAATAGACAACAGGTGAAAATTATAGGCAATTAGCAAAACACCCCCAATAAAGGAGTTGTTCTGCAGGTGGTGACCACAGACCACTTCTCAGCTCCTATGCTTTTATGTTTTGGTCACTTTTGAAAGCTGGCAGTGCTTTCACTCTAGTGGTAGCATGAGACGGAGTCTACAACCAACACAAGTGGCTCAGGTAGTGCAACTCATCCAGGATGGCACATCAATGCGAGCTGTGGCAAGAAGGTTTGCTGTGTCTGTCAGCGTAGTGTCCAGAGCATGGATGCGCTACCAGGAGACAGGCCAGTACATCAGGAGGCTGTAGGAGGGCAACAACCCAGCAGCAGGACCGCTACCTCCGCCTTTGTGCAAGGAGGAACAGGAGGAGCACTGCCAGAGCCCTGCAAAATGACCTCCAGCAAGCCACAAATGTGCATGTGCCTACTCAAACGATCAGAAACAGACTCCATGAGGGTGGTATGAGGGCCCGACGTCCACAGGTGGGGGTTGTGCTTACAGCCCAACACTGTGCAGGACGTTTGCCATTTACCAGAGAACACTAAGATTGGCAAATTCGCCACTGGCGCCCTGTGCTCTTCACAGATGAAAGCAGGTTCTCACTGAGCACATGTGACAGACGTGACAGAGTCTGGAGACGCCAAGGAGAACGTTCTGCTGCCTGCAACAGCCTCCAGCATGACAGGTTTGGCAGTGGGTCAGTAATGGTGTGGGGTGGCATTTCTTTGGGGGGCCGCACAGGCCTCCATGTGCTCGCCAGAGGTAGCCTGACTGCCATTAGGTACCGAGATGAGATCCTCAGACCCCTTGTGAGACCATATGCTGGTGCGGTTCGCCCTGGGTTCCTCCTAAAGCAAGACAATGCTAGACCTCATGTGGCTGGAGTGTGTCAGCAGTTCCTGCAAGACGAAGGCATTGATGCTATGGACTGGCCCGCCCGTTGCCCAGACCTGAATCCAATTGAGCACATCTGGGACATCATGTCTCGCTCCATCCACCAACGCCACGTTGCACCACAGACTGTCCAGGAGTTGGCGGATGCTTTAGTCCAGGTCTGGGAGGAGATCCCTCAGGAGACCATCCGCCACCTCATCAGGAGCATGCCCAGGCGTTGTAGGGAGGTCATACAGGCACGTGGAGGCCACACACACTACTGAGCCTCATTTTGACTTGTTTTAAGGACATTACATCAAAGTTGGATCAGCCTGTAGTGTGTTTTTCCACTTTAATTTTAAATGTGTGACTCCAAATCCAAACCTCCATGGGTTAATAAATTTGATTTCCTTTGATAATTTTTGTGTGATTTTGTTGTCAGCACATTCAACTATGTAAAGAACAAAGTATTTAATAAGAATATTTAATTCATTCAGATCTAGGATGTGTTGTTTAAGTGTTCCCTTTATTTTTTTGAGCAGTGTATATCTGCCCTTTACTCTGGGGGCAGTGCCGAGTAAGGTGAGTGTCTGTTTGTATAAAAACAGACGACAGTACGATGCTCAATAGAACGATTAACATGTGGCAGTTACATAGCCATCATTAGAAATACATTATTAAGTTGGTCATTAGTAATAAACGGTAAGGAACATTCAACAGAACATTCTACAGAACCTAACAACAGCTTCTCTTTCTCCCATTCTTGACTAAAGATCCAATTACAGTAATGCCCTGACAGAACTCACTATCACTCTTGAAGCTTCTAATTAACCACATCAGATCCAGTGTTACAGGGCAGTTGTTCTAAGCCCTGGAGAGAGATCAAGTGGACGGAGATAAAGTACCAACCAACCAGTTTCTAAATGCCATGTTACAGGCTGTGCTGATTGGTTGGAACTTTCTCTCTCTCTGAGCTGTGATACATATGCCCAACAGTGAGTACCACCCACACTGGATACTAACACAGCACTATATAGAGATCAATCTGGTTTAAATAAATTGAAATCCTTAAAATGAAACACTAAAATACTTTGGAAATATCCTGTGACAGTGGGCCTGTCACTGCTGCAAAAATCCCAGGACTGTCTACAGAAATTTTGGAACAGCTAGTACTGTATAATAGGTGTGGGTTCTACAAGTTATGGAAGCTTTATCCTTCCAAAACAAGGACAATAGGGAAGTATGCTTGGGAATGACATACTTTATACTTCAATCTATATTTCAGACTGACTACGTTTGGTAACAGATTATGGGGGTCATTCCGAGTTGTTCGCTCGTTATTTTTTTGTCGCAACGGAGCGAATAGTCGCTAATGCGCATGCGCAATGTCCGCAGTGCGACTGCGCCAAGTAAATTTGCTATGCAGTTAGGTTTTTTACTCACGGCATTACGAGGTTTTTTCTTCGTTCTGGTGATCGTAATGTGATTGACAGGAAGTGGGTGTTTCTGGGCGGAAACAGGCCGTTTTATGGGAGTGTGTGAAAAAACGCTACCGTTTCTGGGAAAAACGCGGGAGTGGCTGGAGAAACGGAGGAGTGTCTGGGCGAACGCTGGGTGTGTTTGTGACGTCAAACCAGGAACGAAACTGACTGAACTGATCGCAGATGCCGAGTAAGTGTGGAGCTACTCCGAAACTGCTAAGAAGTGTCTATTCGCAATTCTGCTAATCTTTCGTTCGCAATTTTGATAACCTAAGATTCACTCCCAGTAGGCGGCGGCTTAGCGTGTGCAAAGCTGCTAAAAGCAGCTTGCGAGCGAACAACTCGGAATGACCCCCTATGTAAATAACACAGGGTATCACTGTCTGCATCATTTGAAAAGAAGAACCCAAATGACAAAAAAAAATACATCTGAAAAAATAATAATTAAAAGTCTTATGTTTGATTACATATAATTTTTAATGTCTTAGTGTACAAAATGGAATCATTTTTTTTTTTTTATTCTTTAGAGTGCATCTTAACCGCTTCCCCTCAGAATACTCATTTATTGCAGATATAACTTCTGAACACACCACTGGTTTTCTTTCTATAATGAAAATCAAATATTGTTCAGGAAGTTCTCCCCAATACTGTTGCAGAAGTTCCCACATATGTGTTGCACTTGTAGCTTCCTTTGCTTTCACACTTATGTCCAGTTCTTCCCAAACCAGCGCAATGGGGTCTAAGCCTGGAGACAGCTGGGCGTTTCATGATTTGAAGCCTACCGCCTTGTTTTTTTTTCTAAAAAGTTATTTTGATATAGTCTGGAGGTACAGTATATTTTAGACTCTCATCTTTCAGGAGGATAAACCCTTGACCAACTAGGCATAGACTAGAAGGTATTGCATGGTGCTGCAAAATGCTGTGGTAGCCTATCGGGTTCAGAGTGCCAGTCACTCTATGCAAGTCGCAGACTCAGGATCCAGTTATAGGGGGTCATTCCGAGTTGTTCACTCATTGCCGATTTTCGCTATACTGCGATTAGTCGCTTACTGCGCATGCGCAAGGTTCGCAGAGCGCATGCGCTTAGTTATTTTACACAAAAGTTAGGTATTTTATTCACGGCATAACAAAGCTTTTTCATCACTGTGCTGATCGTACTGTGATTGACAGGTCGTTTTATGGGAGTGTGCGAAAAAACGCAGGCGTTCGAGTTGCAAAACGCAGGAGTGGCTGGAGAAACGGGGGAGTGGTTGGGCAAACGCTGGGTGTGTTTGTGACGTCAAACCAGGAACGAAACTGACTGAACTGATCGCAATGGCTGAGTAAGTCTGGAGCTACTCAGAAACTGCTAAGAAATTTCTATTCGCAGTTCTGCTAAGCTAAGATACACTCCCAGAGGGCGGCGGCTTAGCGTGTGCAATGCTGCTAAAAGCAGCTAGCGAGCGAACAACTCGGAATCACCCCCATAGTACCACAGACCATCATGCTGTCTCCTCCATGTCTGAGAGTTGGTGTCACAATGGTTTGTCTACGAATACTTGCGTGTTTAAGTCCAAAATGTAAAAAGCAATGCTTCTAGTAAATAAACTCACCATACTGAGGAGCCATCCTTTTGTCTACTTGGCAGCGTACAGAAATGGATGACTCATAGGTCCATAAGACCATGTTCCAGTCTTCAGTAGTCCGCTGGCATTTCATTGCTGCAGAACAGCTGTAAGCGCTTAACCGAGTGCTTGTTCCAAATCATCTGTACTTAAGCATGGATATCTTTAAAACCTTGACTGTTTGGGTACCTTGAGGTCCAAGGGGTCTATTTACTAAGCCTTGGATTGAGATAAAGTGGACAGAAATAAAGTCCCAGCCAATCAGCTCCTAAATACCATGTCACAGGCTGGGTTTGAAAATGACAGTTAGGAGCTGGTTGGCTGGTACTTTATCTCCGTGCACTTTATCTCGATCTAAGGCTTAGTAAATAGACCCCTAAGTTTGAAAACCACTGGTTTATAAATGCGGTTTCATCTCTCTTGCACCCCAGCTCTGGATACAGTGGGAGGTATTCAAATGATATATCACAGTGTGCATATTGCACCCATAGGGCCTAATTCAGTAAGGACTGCAAATTCTGCTAATTAGCAGAATTTGCAATCCTTTTGTTTGCATTCTGGGGGCTGCCCATCGCAGGGCAAGGCCCCCCAGCATGCTGACCGCCGCCCCCCCCCTTCCCCCCCCTTCATCAAGCAGCAATTGTGATCGCATCAAGATTTCTGCTCGATAGCAGAAATTAAGGTTGCCTCCTGCCGACGCAGCTTAGCCCCCCCCCCCCCCCCGCAGAAAATGCAGACACATGCACAGGACGGGAGCCGCGTATGCACCCACATCTTTTTAGCAATTTTTGCGTTGGATTGCGTTTTGCGATCCAACCTGAATTAGGCCCATAGAGCTGAAATGATTATACCATTTCAGTCAGCAAAAACAGAATGGGTTTGGAAGGGGGTGAAAACAATTGAATACAGCCCAGTGAGTGCAGTGAATCAATGCCTTTTTGTTTACATAATTTTTCTCTGACGTCCTAGTGGATGCTGGGAACTCCGTAAGGACCATGGGAATAGACGGGCTCCGCAGGAGACTGGGCACTCTAAAGAAAGAATTAGGACTACTGGTGTGCACTGGTTCCTCCCTCTATGCCCCTCCTCCAGACCTCAGTTAGAATCTGTGCTCGGCTCGAGCTGGTTGCACACTAGGGGCTCTCCTGAGCTTCTAGTAAAGAAAGTATTTATTAGGTTTTTTATTTTCAGTGAGATCTGCTGGCAACAGACTCACTGCTACGAGGGACTTAGGGGAGAGAAGCGAACCTACCTGCTTGCAGCTAGCTTGGGCTTCTAGGCTACTGGACACCATTAGCTCCAGAGGGATCGAACACAGGCCCAGCCTCGGTCGTCCGGTCCCGGAGCCGCGCCGCCGTCCCCCTTGCAGAGCCAGAAGACGGAAGATCCGAGGACAAAATCGGCGGCTGAAGACTCCGGTCTTCATTAAGGTAGCGCACAGCACTGCAGCTGTGCGCCATTGCTCCCCATGCACACCACATACTCCGGTCACTGATGGGTGCAGGGCGCTGGGGGGGGGGGGGGGGGGGGGGGGGCGCCCTGGGCTGCAATTAGATTACCTTACAAAATGGCAAAAATACACATAATATAGTCTAATAAACTATATATGTGTAAAAATCCCCTGCCACAATATTAATATAAAGAGCGGGAGAAGCCCACCGAAAAAGGGGCGGGGCTATCTCCCTCAGCACACTGGCGCCATTTTCTCTTCACAGCTCCGCTGGAAGGACGCTCCCCAGGCTCTCCCCTGCAGTTTCCAGGCTCAATAGGGTAAAAAAAAGAGGGGGGGCACTAAATTTAGGCGCAATACTGTGTATTATAGCTGCTATAGGGAAAAATCACTTTGTGTAGTGTAATATCCCTGTGTTATATAGCGCTGTGGTGTGTGCTGGCATACTCTCTCTCTGTCTCCCCAAAGGACTTTGTGGGGTCCTGTCCTCAGTCAGAGCTTTTCCTGTGTGTGTGCGGTGTGTCGGTACGGCTGTGTCGACATGTTTGATGAGGAGGCTTATGTGGAGGCGGAGCAGGTGCCGATAAATGTGATGTCACCCCCTGCGGGGTCGACACCAGAGTGGATGGATATGTGGAAGGTATTAACCGACAGTGTCAACTCCTTACATAAAAGGCTGGATGACGTAACGGCCGTGGGACAGCCGGCGTCTCAGCCAGTGCCTGCCCAGGCGTCTCAAAGGCCATCAGGGGCTCAAAAACGCCCACTACCTCAGATGGCAGACACAGATGTCGACACGGAATCTGACTCCAGTGTCGACGAGGATGAGACATATACACAATCCACAAGGGGCATCCGTTGCATGATTACGGCAATAAAAAATGTGTTGCACATTTCTGACATTAACCCAGGTACCACTAAAAAGGGTATTATGTTTGGGGAGAAAAAGCAACCAGTGGTTTTTCCCCCATCTGATGAGTTAAATGAAGTGTGTGAAGAAGCGTGGGCTTCCCCCGATAAGAAACTGGTGATTTCTAAAAAGTTACTGATGGCGTACCCTTTCCCGCCAGAGGACAGGTTACGCTGGGAGACGTCCCCAAGGGTGGATAAAGCGCTCACACGCTTGTCATAAAAGGTGGCACTGCCGTCTCAGGATACGGCCGCCTTAAAGGAGCCTGCGGATAGAAAGCAGGAGGCTATCCTGAAGTCTGTATATACACACTCAGGTACTATACTGAGACCTGCTATTGCTTCAGCATGGATGTGCAGTGCTGCAGCAGCGTGGTCTGATTCCCTGTCTGATAACATTGATTCCCTTGACAGGGACACTATATTGCTAACCATAGAGCATATTAAAGACGTAGTCTTATCTATGAGAGATGCACAGAGGGATATTTGCCGGCTGGCATCTAAAATAAATGCAATGTCCATCTCTGCCAGGAGAGTATTATGGACTCGGCAGTGGACAGGTGATGCGGATTCTAAAAGACACATGGAGGTTTTGCCTTACAAGGGTGAGGAATTGTTTGGGGATGGTCTCTCGGACCTCGCTTCCACAGCAACAGCTGGGAAGTCGACATTTTTACCTCAGGTTCCCTCACAGCCTAAGAAAGCACCGTATTATCAGGTACAGTCCTTTCGGCCCCAGAAAGGCAGGCGGGTTAAAGGCGCCTCCTTTCTGCCCGGAGGCAGGGGTAGAGGGAAAAAGCTGCACCATTCAGCCAGTTCCCAAGAACAAAAATCCTCCCCTGTTTCCACTAAATCCTCCGCATGACGCTGGGGCTCCACTGGTGGAGCCAGGTGCGGTGGGGGCCCGTCTCCGGAACTTCAGCGACCGGTGGGTTCACTCACAGGTGGATCCCTGGGTTCTACAAGTGGTATCTCAGGGATACAAGCTGGAATTCGAGACGTCTCCCCCTCGCCGTTACCTCAAATCGGCCTTGCCAGCCACTCCCCAGGACAGGGAGGTAGTACTGGCGGCAATTCACAAGCTGTACCTCCAGCAGGTGATAATAAAAGTTCCCCTCCTTCAACAGGGAAGGGGTTACTATTCCACACTGTTTGTGGTACCGAAACCAGACGGTTCGGTGAGACCCATTCTAAATTTGAAATCCTTGAACACTTATATAAGAAGGTTCAAGTTCAAAATGGAATCGCTCAGGGCGGTTATTGCAAGCCTGGAAGAAGGGAATTACATGGTATCACTGGACATCAAGGATGCCTACCTGCATGTCCCCATTTACCCACCTCACCAGGTGTACCTCCGTTTTATGGTACAAGACTGCCATTACCAATTCCAGACGTTGCCGTTCGGTCTGTCCACGGCACCGAGGGTATTTACCAAAGTAATGGCCGAAATGATGATACTCCTTCGAAAGAAGGGAGTTATAATTATCCCATACTTGGACGATCTCCTTATAAAGGCGAGGTCCAGGGAGCAGTTGTTGGTCGGAGTAGCACTATCTCAGGAAGTGCTACAACAGCACGGATGGATTCTGAATATTCCAAAGTCGCAGCTGATTCCTACGACGCGTCTGCTGTTCCTGGGTATGATTCTGGACACAGAACAGAAGAAGGTGTTTCTCCCGGAGGAGAAGGCCAAGGAGTTGTCATCTCTGGTCAGAGACCTCCTGAAACCAAAACAGGTGTCGGTGCATCACTGCACGCGAGTCCTGGGAAAGATGGTAGCTTCTTACGAGGCAATTCCATTCGGCAGATTCCGTGCAAGGATCTTTCAGTGGGATCTGTTAGACAAGTGGTCCGGATCGCATCTTCAGATGCATCGGCTGATCACCCTGTCCCCGAGGGCCAGGGTGTCTCTACTGTGGTGGCTGCAGAGTGCTCATCTTCTAGAAGGCCGCAGATTCGGCATACAGGACTGGGTCCTGGTGACAACGGATGCAAGCCTCCGAGGTTGGGGGGCAGTCACTCAGGGAAGAAACTTCCAAGGACAATGGTCGAGTCAGGAGGCTTCCCTGCACATAAATATTCTGGAACTAAGGGCCATTTACAATGCCCTAAGTCAGGCAAGACCCCTGCTTCAAAATCAGCCGGTGCTGATTCAGTCAGACAACATCACGGCGGTCGCCCATGTAAACAGACAGGGCGGCACAAGAAGCAGGATGGCGATGGCAGAAGCCACAAGGATTCTCCGATGGGCGGAAAATCACGTGATAGCACTGTCAGCAGTGTTTATTCCGGGAGTCGACAACTGGGAAGCAGACTTCCTCAGCAGGCACGACCTCCACCCGGGAGAGTGGGGACTTCATCCAGAAGTCTTCCAACTGATTGTCAACCGTTGGGAAAGGCCACAGGTGGGCATGATGGCGTCCCGCCTAAACAAAAAGCTAAAAAGATATTGCGCCAGGTCAAGGGACCCTCAAGCAATAGCTGTGGACGCTCTAGTGACACCATGGGTGTACCAGTCGGTCTATGTGTTCCCTCCTCTTCCTCTCATACCAAAGGTGCTGAGGATAATAAGAAAGAGAGGAGTAAGAACTATACTCATCGTTCCAGATTGGCCAAGACGGACTTGGTACCCGGAACTGCAAGAAATGATCTCAGAGGACCCTTGGCCTCTGCCTCTCAGACAGGACCTGCTACAGCAGGGGCCCTGTCTGTTCCAAGACTTACCGCGGCTGCGTTTGACGGCATGGCGGTTGAACGCCGGATCCTGATGGAAAAGGGCATTCCGGTTGAAGTCATTCCTACGCTGATAAAGGCTAGGAAAGATGTAACAGCAAAGCATTATCACTGCATATGGCGAAAATATGTTGCTTGGTGTGAGGCTATGAAGGCCCCCACAGAAGAATTTCAGCTGGGTCGTTTTCTGCACTTCCTACAGTCAGGACTGACTATGGGCCTAAAATTGGGTTCCATTAAAGTCCAGATTTCGGCCCTGTCTATTTTCATTCAAAAAGAACTGGCTTCACTGCCTGAAGTTCAGACGTTTGTTAAGGGAGTGCTGCACATTCAGCCCCCTTTTGTGCCCCCGGTGGCACCTTGGGATCTCAACGTTGTGTTGGATTTTCTAAAATCGCATTGGTTTGAGCCACTTCAGACCGTGGAATTAAAATATCTCACGTGGAAAGTGGTCATGCTTTTGGCCTTGGCTTCGGCTAGGCGGGTGTCAGAATTGGCGGCTTTATCCTGTAAAAGCCCCTATCTGATCTTCCATATGGACAGAGCAGAATTGAGGACGCGTCCCCAATTCCTCCCTAAGGTGGTATCAGCGTTTCATTTGAACCAACCTATTGTGGTGCTTGCGGCTACTGGGGACTTGGAGGCCTCCAAGTTGCTGGATGTAGTCCGGGCCCTGAAAATCTATGTTTCCAGGACGGCTAGAGTCAGAAAGACTGACTCGCTGTTTATCCTGCATGCACCCAACAAGCTGGGTGCTCCTGCTTCTAAGCAGACTATTGCTCGCTGGATCTGCTCCACGATTCACCTTGCACATTCTGCGGCTGGACTGCCGCATCCTAAATCAGTCAAAGCCCATTCCACGAGGAAGGTGGGCTCTTCTTGGGCGGCTGCCCGAGGGGTCTCGGCTTTACAACTTTGCCGAGCTGCTACCTGGTCGGGATCAAACACGTTTGCAAAATTCTACAAGTTTGATACCCTGGCTGAGGAGGACCTTGAGTTTGCTCATTCGGTGCTGCAGAGTCATCCGCACTCTCCCGCCCGTTTGGGAGCTTTGGTATAATCCCCATGGTCCTTACAGAGTTCCCAGCATCCACTAGGACGTCAGAGAAAATAAGAATTTACTCACCGGTAATTCTATTTCTCGTAGTCCGTAGTGAATGCTGGGCGCCCATCCCAAGTGCGGATTGTCTGCAATACTTGTATATAGTTATTGCCTAACTAAAGGGTTATTGTTATGAGCCATCTGTTCAGTGAGGCTCAGTTGTTATTCATACTGCTAACTGGGTATAGTTATCACGAGTTATACGGTGTGATTGGTGTGGCTGGTATGAGTCTTACCCGGGATTCCAAATCCTTTCCTTATTGTGTCAGCTCTTCTGGGCACAGTTTCCCTAACTGAGGTCTGGAGGAGGGGCATAGAGGGAGGAGCCAGTGCACACCAGTAGTCATAATTCTTTCTTTAGAGTGCCCAGTCTCCTGCGGAGCCCGTCTATTCCCATGGTCCTTACGGAGTTCCCAGCATCCACTACGGACTACGAGAAATAGAATTACCGGTGAGTAAATTCTTATTTTAATGGTCACATGAATTTTCAAGGTAGGACAACCCACGAGCGTGGTACTGCATTGGGCTTCATTACAGCCTGTCCAAATGCTCTATGATTTGTGCAGTGGGACTATTATAATGGGATTATCACTAATTTCCTCATCAAGCCATGGGATCGCCCACTTCACTGGGAGAGTGGCTGGATGTGGAGGCTTGTCAGATCTGCCAGGAATCAGATAAGCAACTGAGTTGTCCTGTTTCGGTATTTGCTCCTTTTTATTATACCATTTTTAATAATATCTTTGCATGTGATTTTACTGTTTTTTTTTCTTATATTAATCTTAATTTAATAACTTTATGTCTCTGCTTTCTTATGAATGTGCCAGAAAGAGCTTGTTATAAGAATGCTACATACAGTAGCTGAAACAGGTAAGCTCATTTGAGTTTGATGATAACTCTGACTGAAGTTGTGAGAGCTTAGTTTAAATAAGACAGTGAAAAGCTGAAGTCTACTTGAGAGCGTCTCAACTACTGAAACAAACCTTAGGGGTGCCAGTATTTGAAAATTAAAAGGGAGCGTGTGATATTACAGGGATACTAAGAATTTTTTACATTGACCAAGTGGTTGTTTTTTGATGAATCCTTTGTCATGTCCACATCACGGAGCCTCAGGTGTTGGTTCATGACACATCCATAAAGATTTTGATGTACCTACATGTAATAGAATATTGTTCTTTTTTGGTTATTCTTGTGTGATTACTGCCTTATTCTGGGGTGCACCAATCGAGGAATGACATCCTGTACTTTTTAAAAATATTGTATTTGTTTGGAAAAACGTTTGTAAGCATTCCGGTGCAGATATAGGGGGTCATTTCGAGTTGATCGCTCGCTAGCAGTTTTTAACAGCCGTGCAAACGCTATGCTGCCGCCGCCCACTGGGAGTGTATTTTAGCTTAGCAGAAGTGCGAACGGTTGTTTTGCAGTGCGGCTACAAAAAGTTTTTGTGTAGTTTCAGAGTAGCTTAAAACCTACTCAGCGCTTGCGATCACTTCAGACTGTTCAGTTCCGGATTTGACGTCACAAACCCGCCCAGCGTTCGCCCAGCCACGCCTGCATTTTTCCTGGCACGCCTGCGTTTTTCCGCACACTCCCTGAAAACGGTCAGTTGCCACCCAGAAACGCCCACTTCTAGTCAATCACTCTGCGGCAAGCAGTGCGACTGAAATGCATCGCTAGAACCTGTGCAAAACTACAGCGTTAGTTGTGCCCAAACGTCGCGCTTGCGCTTTGCGCCGCATGCACAGAACTGCCATTTTTTAGCCTAATCGCTGCGCTGCGAACAAATGCAGCTAGCGATCAACTCGGAATGACCCCCATAACCTCTATAAGGTCGGCGTCAATTTTGAAAACATGCAGTGGTGTGGGCAGTCTCTCGTGATTTCTACAGTGCAAGTTTACATATGCAGTAGACTGGCAGTGATCTCTGAGGTTACACGGTCATAGGAAACATTTCCATAGTAACTTGTGTAGCGTACCATCTGCCCTGCTTATTGAATTACCCGAACAGATGCTTTTCTACAAGTGGAAGTAATTTTCAGGCATCGTTTAATTTTAACATCTGCATCTTAAAATGCTCAGCAAGCTGGGGCTGATGCAGAGTGAGCACTATATCCATCGGTATGGTGTATTTCTGTACTGCAATTCCCAGAAAGTGAATGTATGCAAATGAACAAGGGGGGTAATTCTGAGTTGATCGCAGCAGGATTTCTGTTAGCAGTTGGGCAAAACCATGTGCACTGCAGGGGGGACAGATATAACATGCGCAGAGAGAGTTAGATGTGGGTGTGGTGTGTTCAATCTGCAATCTAAATTGCAGTGTAAAAATAAAGCAGCCAGTATTTACCCTGCACAGAAACAAAATAACCCACCCAAAACTAACTCTCTCTGCACATGTTATATCTGCCCCCCCCCCGCAGTGCACATGGTTTTGCCCAACTGCTAACAAAAATCCTGCTGCGATCAACTCAGAATTACCCCCAATGTTAGAGTTAATGCATTGGGGGCCTGATTCAGATGTGGTTGGATTTAGTATTGCAGCTGCTTACTTGGATGCAGCATTGGATCACATGCAACACCATCGGCCGGCTGAGTGACCCATGAGGTTACGCATGCCGGCCACTGCAGCTCCTTCCACAAAGCCAGGAAATCTACGTCGGAAGATGGAGATCCTGGCCCTGGAGCTCCCTCAGAACTGACATGACACACCTCTGTTTTGTGAAAGGCTGCTGTCACCACCCCCAGATGGCTTCTCACTGCCAATCACTTGACGTCTGCAGCCGTAGTACATCTGCCAATGCACCTGTACTGCACAGGGAATGCGCTATGTACCAGTCATCAGTACTTTGCGCCTGTAGCCACAAGTGCTTTGTGACTTGAATCAGGCCCTATATGTGCATATACACCTGTTATAGGACAGGTTGAAATGTAGGCTAATGATGAGAACATGTCACAAAGCAGGTGCATACACTGCCGATGTGGAGGCATATGCATCTTGAGGTGGTATCCAATCTCTAGGTCGACGACGCTTAAGGGCCCCATACACTAGGACGATAATGCCCGATTTCATCCGATTTCGTGCATTCGGATCGCTATATCAGATGAAATCAGGCATTTTGGAGGTGCTGCACATTCAATCACGTCCGACCCCGCAGGCATGGCTGGGATCGCCCAAGATACATTGTATGCAAAAGGACAGCATACGATGTATCTTGGGCGATCCTGCCCCCCCGGGAGGCTGCCGGTGACATGTCAGACGGACATGTCAGACGGACATGTCACGTTAGTGTATGGGGCCTTAAGGTCGACATGCATTAGGTCAACCACTAATGGTTGACATGATTTCTAGGTCGACATAACAAAAGGCTGACATAAGTTTTTCCCAATTTTTTTCATTTTATAAACTTTTTCATACTTTACGATCCCCGTGGACTACAATTAGGAATGCTAACCTTGCCCGAAGCATGCAGAGTGAAGCGAGCCATGCGAGGGGACATGGTGCACTAATTGGGGTTCCCGGTCACTCTACGAAGAAAACAACACCCAAAAAAACCCCGAAAAAACCCCCATGTTGACCTTTTGTCATGTCGACCTAATGTGTGTATCGACTTAGTTACTGTCGACCAGTAGTGGTCGACCTAGACATTGGCGACTTAATCGTGGTCCACCCTATGAACCACTCCCCTTGAGATATATACCCATATGCATATGTGCCAATCCTCACACGGTGCCAACTAGCCACATTTGGCATGCAACAGACTTTGCAAGTAAGCCGCGCCAGGTCACCCTTCACACAATTTTATACCAAATATGTGTCATTTTTGCAATCCTAATGAAACAATGCATGAGTAACCTGAACACTGGCATTGCATGCAGCCGCTGTGTGTGACTCAGATTCTAACCTGGGTAAAAAGAATGAGGACCGATATGGGATGCAGAATGCACTGTTGTGCTTAATCTATGAATCTATACCAACTCCTTTGGGACTAACATACTAATCCTAAATGCATAAAACAGTATTACCAACTTTGGATGCAGCTATGATCCAAATAAGATGCTAAAGTCAGGAATAAGTATAAAGTCTGGGAATCGCTACAGAGTGTCTATGTCAGAATACAGACACATAAATCCTGACACTATTGAGACTATGGTCTCCAGCCCCGTGCCGGAATAACGAAAGCCAGGATCCTGAAACACTCTTCCACCGACCCGCCGGAGAGGTAAGCTGTGCAAGAATGGGTGTTTAGGTTTAGGCTGTGCCCCAAGGGGTTAGGTTTGGGCTGTGGGAATGGGGGGGTTCAGGGTGAGGCACACCCCTGGGAGGGTTTTTTAGGTTAGGATGCAGGGGAGGGTTAGAGTTAGGCTGCGGGAAGGGAAGGTTTAGGCACCACCGGGGAGGGTTAGGCTATGGAAAGGGAGGGTTGGGAGTTTAACTATCAGGATGCTGTGGTCGGTATTGACCCCCAGCATCTCGACCACCAGCAAATCAATCCCAACCCACCTAAGTCACACCATCTCATGCAATATGTCACAAAAAGCGTAGGTGTATGAGGACAGATCTGTAAAGTGTGCCCAACTCTGCATAAGCCCCAATGTCTGTATGTGCAGAGATGTACACTCTGCGGGGTGTTAGTGTCCACCCATATTTTTCAATATTACACAAATACACAGAACAATTGTTCTTATACTATGTGATGAAGTTCTCAGTTTCTGTTTGGAGTGTCTGGACTACCTCACTGTAATATACGCATCTGTTACCTAGACCGGGGACTTTGCTGTTGTGCAGCTGCGTCGGTTTCACTGCAGCTCAAAGCAAATAATATCAGTAGCAGCGGATCTGAGAATGTATGTAAATGATGCAGGTCTTATCTTTCAAATTTGAATGGCCACCTGTGTCTTCTCATATCCGCTGCATGCGTCCAAAGATGCAGCATCAGATCACCATCTCAACCAATGGGCATCTGAGTAACCCTAAGGTAGTTCATAATGTCCGCCACTCAACACCACCACATTGCTGAGTGATACACAATCACTGGCCTCTGCATACCTAAAAAATGGGGCGCACAGTCCCCCTCCACGCTCTCATAGGGTAGCAGACTGTTAATCACCCGATTTGCAGCCAAATCGTAACACCGTCTGGTTCTGAATCAGGCCCACAGTGCTCTAGTGTGAGCTGCTGCATGATCCAGCTCCTGGCCAGTTCTCGAAGTTCCCCAACTGAAATCATGGGCAAGGGTTCTATTAATGGTGTTGTCCAAAAGTGAAGTTATTATCTCATCTGATATAAAGATGACATAGTTAATGAACATACAGTACGTTGTTGGGGACTGAAGTGCACCTGACGGTACTGCATGTGATGAACATCGACAGCATCAAATATTTCCTGTAAATCATTTTCATCTGTTGACAACAATGTACATTTTAGATTAGCCATAGCCCATGTTGATGAAAATAGGCAATTTGCCTCTCAGATGGCTGGTGTGAGAGATGCAAAATACATACATTATTTTAATAGCCACTGTGACATCAAGGGTGAGATGTAATGAAGTCCGAGTTCGGTGGCCTTGCGGGATGCCATAATTTTTTAAAGAGGCAATCATTTACAAGGCATCGTTTAGCCTTGTAGATGATTTAAAAAAACAACCAAGTTCGGCCGGCATCCCGCCCGCCCGCAAAACTCGGACCTCATTACATCCCGGCCCTAATCTACTCTCATGGCAATTTCCAGCAGAGGTACAGAGAAAATAGGATTTTGAATACCTACCAGTAAATCCTTTTCTCATAGTCCTTAGGGGATACTGGGAACTGGTTCTTAGAATGGTGGGGTATAGACGGGTCCTAAGGAGATGGTGCACTTAAACAAATCAAATTACAGTATGTGTGCTGGCTCCTCCCCTCTATGCCCCCTACCGCAAGCCAGTTAAGAAAAAACTGAGCCCAAAGGAGATGGAACATACTCGGAGTGAAGGAAAGCAAGATAACAATAGGTCAGAACCTATGAAACATAACTCAAACGTAGTGAAATGTGTACACAACCAACACACACCAAGAAAACAGTCAAAACTGAAATCAGTATGAAGGACAGCAAGCTGATCCAAACTAGTTCATACAAACAAGAATGCAGAAAAAGTAACGAAGCACAGGGGTGGTCGCCCAGTATCCCCTAAGGACTACGAGAAAAGGATTTACCGGTAGGTATTCAAAATCCTATTTTCTCTAACATCCTTAGGGGATACTGGGAACAAGTTCTTGGAACGGTGGGGATGTCTCAAAGCTCTCAGAATTGGTGGGATTGTTCTGAGACCCCTGTTTGATCCCGACCATGTAGCGTCATGGCATAACTGTAATGCTGAGACCCTCCGAGCAGCCGCCCAGGAGAAGCACACTGATCTTGTAGAGTGGGCTGTAATAGACTGAGCCCTAGGCGACTGAGCTGAGGCATAAGCCTGTTGAATGGTGAGCTTGATCCAGCGAGCAATAGATTGTTTGGACGCAGAACAGCCAATCTTGTTCACATCACACAAGACAAATAGAGCATCTGTCTTGCGGAACCGAGCCATTCTCGACATAAATTTGAAGGGCTCGGACAACATCTAACGACTTTGGAGTAGATGAATCCTTCTTCCGTACTGGAACCACGATGGGTTTGTTGATGCGGAAGACAGAGACCACCTTAGGCAGAAACGTCTGGGAGGTGCGTAGCTCCACTCTGTATTTGTGAAATAACAAGACAGGGCCCCTAATTCCGAGACTCTCCTAGCCGAGGCTAACGCCAAAAGCACAACTGTCTCCCACAGTAGAAATTTTTCCTCAACTGACTGCAACAGTTCGAACCAGGAAGATTGGAGGTACTCAAGGACCACATTCAAATCCCACGGAGCCGTAGGTGGAACAAACGGTGGCTGGATGTGGAGCACACCCTGCAGGAAAGTCTGAACTTCTGGAAGGACTGCAATCTGTTTTTGAAAAGAGATTGACAAAGCCGAGATCTGGACCTTCAAGGATCCAAGCCTTAGGCCCATATCAACACCCACCTGGAGGAATCTCAACAGGCAACCCAGTTTGAATTCGGCCAGAGGCCATTTTCGTTCTTCACATAATGAAACATATCTCTTCCATATCCTATGATAGTGGCGAGACGTCACTGCCTTCCTGGCCTGAATCATAGTAGGAATAACCACTCCAGGAATTCCTTTCCGTGCTAAGATCTCCCACTCAACTTCCATGCAGTTAAACGAAGCTGCCGTAAGTCTGGATAGATGAAGGGGCCTTGTTGAAGATCTTCTCGGAGCAGCAGCGGCCACGGATCCTCGTCTGACAGGAACAAGAGATCCACATACCATGCTCTGCGAGGCCAATCTGGAGGAATCAAGATTGCTGGGACCCCTTCCTGCTTTAGGTGCCTGAGAAATCTCGCCAACAGCGGAAGCGAAGTGAAAAGATACACCAACTGGTAGTTCCAATCCGACGTCAAGGCATCCACTGCCACAGCCTGTGGATCCCGAGTCCTGGCACAATAACATGGAAGTTTCGTGTTGTGCCTGGACGCCATCAGATCTATCTGCGGGCTTCACCACCGATGAAATATCATCTGGAAGATCTGCGGATGAAGACCCAAATCGCCTGGATGAAGGTCGTGTCTGCCGAGGAAGTCTGCTTCCCAGTTGTCTACTCCTGTTATGAAGATTGCGGAAATTGCTGTTGCATGCATTTCGGCCCATAGGAGAATTTTTGTAACCTCCCTCATTGGCGCTCTGCTCTTTGTTCCGCCCTGGCCGTTGTGTTGTCCAACTGAACCTGTATCGCCTGGTTCCGTAGCAAATGTGCCCCCTGACTGGGAGCACTGAATATCGCTCGGAGCTCTAGTATGTTTATGGGAAGAGTCGATTCCTGTCTGGACCATCGACCCTGAAATTGTGCTCCCTGAGAGACGGCACCCCAGCCCCTCAGTCGTTAGTAGTATCTAGGGATACGCTGCAAAGGACCGACCTACCACTAAGTTCGAGGTCTGTAACCACCACAGGAGTGAGACTCATGTCTGAGGCAAGAGATGTATCATTTGGTGCATATGAAGATGCGACCCTGACCACTTGCTGAGAAGGTCTAACTGGAAAGGTCTGGCATGGGACCTGCCGTACTGAATCGCTTCGTAAGAAGCCACCATTTTCCCCAGCAAGAGAATGCATAGATGGACTGAGACCCTTTGAGACTGCAAAACCAGTCGCACTATGGACTGGATTGCAGTAGCCTTTCCCAGAGGAAAGAATACTCGCTGTAAAACTGTATTGAGGATCATCCCCAGGAATTGGAGTCTCTGAGTCGGTTCCAGACTTGACTTCTGTAAGTTCAGGATCCAACCATGACGTGTCAATAGACTCATCGTTACATCGATACTGTGTAACAGTTGATTTCTAGACTGGGATTTTATTAGGAGATCATCCAGATACGGGACAATGTCCACTCCCTGCAGTCAGAATTGTACCATCATCTCCGCCATCACCTTCGTAAAGATCCTTGTACCTGTTGAAAGTCCAAAAGGTATGGCCTGAAACTGGTAATGCTCCTCCAGCAAGGCAAACCGCAGATAAGCCTGATGCGGGGGGCCAGATCGGGATATGGAGATAAGCAAAGACACAAAGTATTGTTTTTTTCCGATCCCGCAACCACTGCTCTCAGGGATTCCATTTTGAATTTGAATACCTTCAAAAATGGATTCAAAGACTTTAGGTTGGGTCTTACTGAACCGTCCGGTTTCGGCACCACAAATAGGTTTGAATATTACCGCTTTGTTCGCAGATGTGAAGGATCTGGGACTATTACCTGAGCCTGTACCAGCCTGTCTATTGCCAAACTTAACGTTGACTGCATTTCTGCAGAAGCTAGCAAGTTTGACTTGAAGAACTTCTGAGGAGGCAGAAACTCGAATTCCAGTTTGTATCCCTGGGAAATGATGCTTCTTACCCAGGTATTCTGGCAGGAAACTTCCCAGATATGGCTGAAGCACCTTAACTGGGCTCCAATTGGGATATCCTCCCTGGTTTGAGATCTGGCGTCATGCTGTAGGCCTGGGGGAAGCGGAAGATCCGCTCTGATCCTGGCTTCCTGCTGCTGCAGGCCTGCGGCTCTTACCTCTGGTACCTCTTGTTGCATTAGAGGCACCTCTAGCTTTTGTATGAAATCTGGCTGATCAAAAGGACTGCAAAGAAGGACCCTGAAAGGGTTTTCTAGCTGGCGGAGCAGCAGAAGGTAAAAAATTGGATTTAACCCCAGTAGCCTGGGTAATCCACTTACTTAGCTCATCACCAAACAAGGGGGGTAATTCAGACCTCATAGCACGCTAGGTTTTTTCGCTGCGCTGCAATCAGGTCCGAATTGCGCATGCGTATGCACCGCAATGCGCAGGCGCGTCGTACGGCTACAAAGCGGCTCATTGCAGGGCGATGGGTTTTCTGAAGAATCTATTCGCACAGCCGATCGCAAGGAGATTGAAAGGGATAGGGCGTTTCTGGGTGTCAACTGACTGTTTTCTGGTAGTGGTAGGAAATATGCAGGTGTGTCGAAGCGTTTGCAGGGCGGGTGTCTGACGTCAGTTCCGGTCCTGAATAGGCTGAGGTGATCGCAGCAGCTGAGTACGTCCTGAGCTACTCAGAAACTGCACAAACTCTTTTTGTACCACTCGGCTGCACAAGCGATCACACACTTGCAAAAGCTAAAATACACTCCCCTGTAGGCGGCGACTATCTGATCGCAGCGCTGCAAAAAATAGCTAGCGATAATCAGGTCTGAATGACCCCCAAGGTCTCTCCAGTGAAAGGCAAACCTTCAACTCCTTTCTTAGAGTCTGCGTCTGCTGACCATAGTCGCAGCCAGAGGGCTCTCCTTGCTGACACTGACATGGATGACATGCGCATTGAGAAAACCAATTTCTTTAAGGGCTTCACACAGAAACCCTGCAGATTCCTGTAAGTGAGCCGCCAATCTCAGAAGTTCTGCTACAGTATGTCCCTGCCCTCCTGTATACCGGAACCGAGATCAGCAGCCCATTTCTCCCTAGCTTTCGTAAACCAGCAACCGGCAATAACCGGGTGCTACAACACGCCAGCAGCCACGTAGATGGATTTGAGAGGATTATCAATTTTTCTATCCGCTGGGTCTTTCAGAGATGATGCGCCCGGAACAGGTAACACCATTTTCTTTGAAAGATGTGACACCGAAGCGCCGACAGCGGGGGCATTTTCCAATAACTTCCTATCTTAAGGAGGAAAGGGAAAAGCAGCCGTAAGTCTTTTGGACAGCTAAAATTTATTTTCTGGGTGGTCCCAACACTTTTTGAACATAGTGTTCAATTCTACAGACACAGGAAACGTAGCCTGTGACCTTTGTGGCTTCGCAAAGAACACCAGTGCTGCCTGAACCTCCGTATCAGGAATCTGTAGCACCTCTCTGATAGCAACAATTAGAGATTCAACGTCCTGGGCCGGGGCACTATCCCCCATGTCCTCTGACTCCCTCTCCTCTCCGGCTCCATTGGACCCATCTATAACCCACCGTTCTAAAAACCAGTTCCCAGTATCCCCTGAGGATGTTAGAGAAACTAAACCTGGATGTCTGACTCCTGCAGCATTTTCTTGTACAGTACATTCATGTTAAGAATGTTCTCATTTCAGAGCAAGAGATTGAAGAAACTGTAATATTGACAAAGCAAAGTGTGTTGTGATAACGAATAGCTGCCTGTGTGGTAGCTCTGTATATGGAGAAGCCTTCTGTCTGTCAGCATGGGAGCAAGTCTGTGTATATAAGGTACCAGGATTATGTCCCTGTGTGTGTGTGGGTGTTAATGTTTATGTATTTGCAGGTAACAGATTGTCTATGTGGGTGTAAATGATCTTGTTTGCAGGTTGTCTGGGTTTATTTATATACACTGTGGTAATAACATCTACGTCAGTATTTTATTATTTTGTATCTACAGCAAGATCACGCCTGTGTCTATCTATAGAAAAAGATTATTATTATTATTAGCATTTATTAATAAGGTGCCACCGTCCAGAGCAGAGATACAGACAGGGTAGACAGGGTTACCAGCATAGATATATACAGATACAGGGTTATATATTGTCTTACATATGAAATAAAAAGGAATAGAAGCTATGTAACAGTTACTGGTTAGTACTGACTTGTGTAGGGATACGGTCATTAGGTCGACACAGCTTAGGTCGACAGTCATTAGGTCGCCATACATTAGGTTGACATGGTCAATAGATCGACAGGTCAAAAGATCGACATGAGTTTGTTTTTTTAAAATTTATTTTTCTACACGTGGACTACGATTGGAACGGTAACCTTGCCCGAAGCATGGCGAGCGAAGCAAACCATGCGAGGGGACACGGTGCACTAATTGGGGTTTCCCGTCACCTTACGAAGAAACCGACACCAAAAACAGTTCAAAAGCTCATCTCGACCTTTTCACCTGTCGACCTAGTACATGTCGACCTAATTCCCATGTTGACCTAGTGCATGTCGACCTAATGCCAATGTCGACCTCCAGTGGTCGACCTAATGACTGTCGACCTAAGTTGAGTCGACCCAACGACCCATACCCCTTGTGTATATGTGTGCCTGATTCTCACAATAGATTACTGAGGGCCTGACTCAGAGATGGTCGGTTTAGCACAGCAGCTGCGTATTTGGATGCAACTGCTGTTTGAAAATATACTAATACCTGCAGGGGGCATCTTAAGGAAAAAGACGCCTCTGGCAGCATTGCAGATCCAAGTGCTGCGTCCGAAGACACAGTATGGGATCACAATCACGATTGATGTCTACAGTATTGGCCACCTGCGTTAGTCTGAGAATGGCCACTTCCTGCCCGTTTGCAAGGCCAGTAAATCTAAATGGGAATATGCAGACACTGGCCTTGCCACTTCCACAAAATGGGGCAGATACGGCTCTATTTTCTGGAAATGCTTAACCCAACCTTAACCCACTCACCACCCTCAAACGGCAACAGCACGTCAATCATAACCATGCTTACGGCTTGAGGGCACTGTGTGCAAAATACTTCTTCACCAAGGCCCTCATTCTGAGTTGTTCGAGTTCTTTTTCATCGCATCGCAGCAATGTTCGCACTGCGACTGCGCCAAGTAAATTTGCTAAGAAATTTGGTATTTTACTCACGGCATTACGAGGTTTTTCTTCGTTCTGGTGATCGGAGTGTGATTGACAGGAAGTGGGTGTTTCTGGGCGGAAACTGGCTGTTTTATGGGAGTGTGTGAAAAAACGCTGCCGTTTCTGGGAAAAACGCGGGAGTGGCTGGAGAAACGGGGGAGTGTCTGGGCGAACGCTGGGTGTGTTTGTGACGTCAAACCAGGAACGACAAGCACTGAACTGATCGCACTGGAAGAGTAAGTCTCGAGCTACTCAGAAACTGCACAGAGAAATCTTTTCGCAATATTGCGAATCTTTCGTTCGCAATTCTGCTAAGCTAAGATTCACTCCCAGTAGGTGGCGGCTTAGCGTGTGCAATGCTGCTAAAAGCAGCTTGCGAGCTAACAACTCGGAATGAGGGCCCAAACCCAGCCAATTGTTCTCCTAACCCTGTTGTCCATGCTCACAATCTACCCCAGGTATCGTATGTGCCACTGTGTTTAACTGAGCCTGAGCCTGTATGCAAAGGCACATCAGTGAAACACAGGGCTGCCGATCCCCGCGGTAAAGCAGCCAGCACATATTTTACATACATTACATGTATGTTTATATGTGTTAACACTGCCCCCACATGCAATGTGTAGTTGGCACTGCAGCAGCCACTAATTACCATGATAAATGAATTTGAAAGCTATGTTTTTGCCACTGACAATGTAATTCTGAGCACATACGCAGTACCATTTTCCCCTCCAAACAGTATTGGTTGATATTTGTACACACTACACATTAACTGACAACTAAATCCCCAAAATGAAAACGTTCTTACTGTATTTGCAGCATGGGAGGAAGAATGCATTGCCATAAGAATTCTGATATGGAAAATGCCCCAAATGTAATGCCGGGATGCGTCTAATTTGCCGGCTGTCTGGATCCCGGCGGTCAGGATACCGATGTTAGAATCCTGTCAGCCAGCATTCCGGCGCACCATGGCTATTTCCACTCGACACCCATAGAGTGGGAATAGATCTTGCGAGCCTGCAAGGGGACTCTTAGTGCTCATCCCGCTGCCGGCATGCAACTGTCGGGATATGGACAGCCGGCATCACGTCCGCCGGTAATACATACTGAATCCGTAATGCCAATGCATAACATTTCAGCTGGTTTCGCTGTGACTCACTAGTTACAAGATGGCATCAAAATTCACTGTTTATACAGATATTATTTAAAGAAGTTTAGAGTTCTATTTACTTTGCATCTATTATTTCAGTGTAAACAATGTAAATAGCAACGGATCACTGTATGGTTGAAAGCGGAGCCTGAATGCTGCTCAAAGGTCACACTCCACTGTATGAACAAATGTAACAGAGCGTTCTTGTGCACATGTACTCGGGTAAATAAGGGGGTAATTCAGACTTGATCAAATTCTTAGACATGCGGGGGTGATGCCCAGCACAGGGCAAGTCTGTCCCACATGCCGGATCCAGCCCCCCTTCCCCCCACCCCACAGACATGCAAAAGCATCGCACAGCAGCAATGCTTTCGCATGTTTCAAATAGACCCGCCATGTTTTTCAGGTCCGGACACGCTTGCATTGTCTGGGCGCGCCCTCCCCTCAACGCAGAGTTTACGCCCCTTTAACACCACCGCAACACCCCCTCCCGTCCCGCTAATGCCTCTGCCTGATTGATACTGTAGTTGCAGCTCACTGTGTGCGCACCTGCAGTGCGGCTGCTGCTCATGCGCACACTACTCCGGGATTCAGCCTGTGAACTCTGCTGCGGCAACGTCCAGGTCTGAATTAGGCCCTAAATAAACAAGGCTTAAACTACTTACTGAAACCAGTATAAACTAGAAAACACATTTCTACGGCTTTATGATCTGTATTACATGTGACATATACAGAAGTTATTGAACCCAATCACCATGCTTTTATCTGCTACATACATACAGTGTATGTACAGTGGATAGCACAAATGATAACGGTCTTTCTTTGTTACATACAGTAGATATGTAAATATTTTATTGGTGGCATGAAGAGGAAGCAGGGTACAGGGATTTTGCTGAGCAGGAGGAGGAAACTAGGTAAACATGTTGAGATTTGCATGTGGAGAAAACTGGGTCAGTGTGTTCAGCGTAGCATGTAGAGGAAACGGGATGTAGTCACAAGATCGACAATTACATTCATAATGTCAACACCACAATGCCGACAGTTATGTCAACAGGCAACGTGTGAACATTCTCAGAATGTTGTCAGGTGAAATGTCGATATTAAGGAAAGACAGTGACGGGAGACTTAGTGGAGAAATACTTACCGGAATGCTGGAGGATCTGAGGTCTCACCTGGAAGTGTCGAGCACATGACCACCTGGACCCAGTAGACACCGCCGCAGCCATCAGGAGCAGGTAAGTCACTGTTGAGCCACCAGAGATGATGTTGGCATTCTAACATGTCAACATTTCATCACTGTCTACATGATGAATGTCTACATGGTTAACGTTGACATATAAGTATGTTGAGCTTAAAATATTTAGGAAACTGGCTAGCTGTGTTTAGCTTAGCGTTGAAAGACATTAGGAAAGAGTGCCCACCTTAGCATGTGAAGGAAACAGAGGGTGTCCATTTTAGCATATGGAATAAACTGAGTAAATTAGTTCATTTAAGTACAGTATGTTGAGTTAAGGGCCCCATACACTTATATGACATGACGGTCCATCATGTCGTATAAGATTTCGTCCAACCTCCCGGCAGCCTCCCCGTTGGTAGGATAGTATTAGATATATATCGTATGCAGGTTTTTTTGCATACGATGTATCTTTTACTTTCCCAACCATTTACTGTGGGATCCGACACATAACGAGTGCAGCACTCGTGATATGTCAGATCTAGGGGGATCCGATCCGATGCACACGGGAACACGCATCGGATCGGATCGGGGGAAAAGCACACCGAAAATGCCCGATTTCACCCAATATATCAGGCCGAATGCCCAAATTGGGCTGAAATCGGGCATTATCAGTCTAGTGTATTGGGCCCTTTAGTATGTACAGAAAAAAGGGGAGATATACACCGATCAGCCTTAACATTAATACCACTAACATGTGGTCAAAATACTGGCAGATCAGAAGACTAACAGCGGGATCATGACGGTCAGAATCCCAACAGTTCCTGGAGGTAATTGTGGGTTTAGGATTAAGGTTAGGCACGAGAGGGAGGGTCAGGGTTAGACTGTAGGGTGAGGGAGGTTAGGGTTAGGCTGTGGAGGGGGAAGGGATTCATGGTTAAGCAGGAGGGTGGGTTAGGGTTAGGATGCGAAAGGTGTAGGTTAGAGTTAGGATTAGGGTAAAAATACTTACTGGGATGTGTCAGGATTCTGTCTGTAGGTTTCTGATTTTGACTGACGGTATTTCGTACCCAACCCAGGTGAAGTTGATGTGTTGGAAGCAGGAAAAATGGGCAAGAGTAAGGATTGGAGCGACTGACAAAACTGTGACGGCTAGACGACTGGGCCAGAGCATCTCCAAAACGGCTAGTCTTGTGGGGAATTCCCAGTATGCAGTGGTTGGTGCCTACCAAAAGTGGTCCAAGGAAGGACAACTAGTGAACCGGCAACAAGGTGCTACTGTAGCACAAATTGCTAAAAAAATTAATGCTGCCTATGATAGAAAGGTGTCAGAACACATAGTGCATCGCAGCTTGCTGTGTAACCATAGGCTGGTCAGAGTGCCCATGCTGACCTCTGCTTATAATGGGCACATGAGCGTAAGCACTGGACCGTGGAGAAAGTGACCTGGTCTGATATGGACATCATTAACAGCATGTGGACGGCCCTGTGTGTGTGCTGGGAAAGAGATGGAGCCAGGATACACTATGGGAAGAAGGAAAGCAAGCAGAGGCAGTGTGATGCTGTTGGCAATGTTCTGTTGGGAAAGCTTGAGTCCTGGCATTCGTTTGGATGTTACTTTGACATGTATCTTCATGGAACTGGTATTCCCTGATGGCAATGGCCTCTTCCAGAAGATACTGCGCCCTGCCACACTGCAAAAATTGTTCAGGAATGGTTTGAGGACCATGAAAAAGAGTTCAAGGTGTTGATTTGGCCTCCAGATTCCCAATCTGATCAAGCATCTGTGGGATGTGCTGGAAAAACAAGCCCAAGCAATGGAGGTCCCACCTGGCAGCTTACAAGACTTAATGTATCTGCTGCTAACATCTTGGTGCTAGGTATCACATGACACCTTGGGGTAAATTTACTAAGATGGGAGTTCTATTTAAGATGGGATGTTGCCTATAGCAACCAATCAGATCCTACTTCTCATTTATCTAGCACCTTCTAGAAGTAAATACCTGGAATCTGATTGGTTGCTATAGGCAACATCCCATCTTAAATAGAACTCCCATCTTAGTAAATTTACCCCCTTGAGAGTTCTTGTTGAGACCATGCCTTGATGGGACAGGTTTTTTGGCAGTGCAAGGGGGATCTTAATATTAGGCAAGTGGTTTTAATGTTATGGCTGATTGGTGTCATTATCCATGCATATAAAGAAAGCAGGGTCGAAGCTTTAAACCTTGCAAAGAATGAGATGTCTTAGCTTTGCATGTAAAGGAATCAGGGTATAGATGTTAGTCAGACATGCTAAACTTGGCATATGAATAAAAGAAGTAAAAAGTTATTCGCTTAGCATGTAGTTAATGAAATTTTTTGACATGTCAACAAAGCGTGAGAGATGTGTAAAAAGTCTGATAAATATGATTTTTTTTTAATAATAAACAAGTTGACAAACCACATTTCTGGACCAAAGAATTGATCTGAATCACTGTAGGTCAGGGACAACCAGTCCCCGCAGTGCATCATCCTCCCACCTATCCATTCTATTACCACAGGAAAATAACATCCTCCCACACATCTAAAATCAGGGACAGTCAAATGCTGTTTTATTTTTCAAATCGCTCACAAGAAATATAATCAACCAGTCCTGATATTAGTTGCTCTTCCCTCCATGTCACGTGCTGTTCCTTGTTAAAATACAAGCTAGGTCTGAAGATTAACTGTTCATTCGTTGAAGTCAGCAGCCTCTGTACAAGGCTTCAATTTCAGCAAGTATTCTATTCATTTTGTTGTGAGCAAAGTAACACTGCTTAAAAACATATAAGCAACAGCAAATTAATAAAAGAAGAGAAAGGACTGAGATGCATATAGACTGTGTATAAAACTGAAAAGAGTTATGTACGGATGAAAAGACTATTAGGACCAGTGCCGTAACTAGGCATTTTAGCGCTGTGTGCAAGAAACGGCATTGGCGCCCCCCCCCCCCACCTATGCAAGATAGGGGCAGTGCGCCCAAAAAATAATAGGGGCGTGGCCACAAAATAATACTAATTCATACTACGGTGCACAGTAGTCTCTATTATTCAAATTACGCCGCACAGTAGCGCCACTACACCAGGTAGAGACCCTTTTACACCTTACGGCGGACAGATTCCCCTTTTTACACATTACGGCAGACAGCATCCCTCTTTTTACACATTGTGGAAGAGAGAGAGAGAGAGAGAGAGAGAGGAAAGAGTGTTAGGGGGAGAGAGAGAGAGGAGTGTTAGGGCGAGGGAAAGAGAGCAGTGCCAGATACGCACATGCCCCCACAGCGCCAGGTACGCACATGCCCCCACAGCGCCAGATACGCACATGCCCCCACAGTGCCAGACATGCCCCCACAGCGCCAGATATGCACATGCCCCCACAGCGCCAGATACGCACATGCCCCCACAGCGCCAGATACGCACATGCCCCCACAGTGCCAGACATGCCCCCACAGCGCCAGATACGCACATGCTCCCACAGCGCCAGATACGCATATGCCCCCACAGTGCCTGACACACACATGCCCCCAGCACCAGATATGCAGTGCTGCTCACCTCTGGGCTCCACTGTTGCTGCTCTGCGGAGTCAGTCCAGTCTGCGCTGGGTCGACGCTGCCTCCATACACTTTTCGGCCTTGCCTTCACTCCTGGTCACATGGAGGGGATGTGCTGTGTACTCGCGATAGCGGGAGGCAGGCGCTGTGCACCCGCGATTGCGGGAGTGGGAAGTCATGAAGCTTTGCCCCCGCGATCGCGGTAGGAGACTGTGCCGCGATCGCGGAAGGAGACTGGGCATCCATGAGCAGGGGGAGGGAGAGTGATGGGAGATGCTGTGCACCCGCGGGAGGACACTAAGCAGGAGCGGGGGCGTGGCTGCGGGTATCTGCGGCAGCGCTTTCATCATCTGGCGCTCTATGCAAATTGCAGCCGCGTACCCCGCGTGGTGGGTACGGGCCTGGCCGGCGGCTCTCATCTTTCTGGCCCCTTTCCCCACCCATTCCGACGCCATTGACAGCAGCGCCAGGCAGCCAATACAGAAGGAGAGAGGACTGCTGCAGCGGCGCTACTACCAATGACATAGCGCTGCTGCAGCTCCATTCCCCCCCCCTTCTTCCTTCTCTGGCTCCGGCGCTGCTGCTCTCCCCCAGCGCGGCGCACGGCACACAACAGGCGGCATAAAATGAGTCAGTTTGACTCATTTTATGCCGCTGGCCGTGCGCCCTCGGTGTAACTGCGCTGTGTGCCAGGCACACCTGGCACACAGGTAGTTACGGCGCTGATTTAGGACTAGGTACAATTAAATAAGAATTTACTTACCGATAATTCTATTTCTCGGAGTCCGTAGTGGATGCTGGGGTTCCTGAAAGGACCATGGGGGGGATAGCGGCTCCGCAGGAGACAGGGCACAAAAAGTAAAGCTTTAGGATCAGGTAGTGTGCACTGGCTCCTCCCCCTATGACCCTCCTCCAAGCCTCAGTTAGGATACTGTGCCCGGACGAGCGTACACAATAAGGAAGGATTTTGAATCCCGGGTAAGACTCATACCAGCCACACCAATCACACTGTACAACCTGTGATCTGAACCCAGTTAACAGTATGATAACAGCGGAGCCTCTGAAAAGATGGCTCACAACAATAATAACCCGATTTTTGTAACTATGTACAAGTATTGCAGATAATCCGCACTTGGGATGGGCGCCCAGCATCCACTACGGACTCCGAGAAATAGAATTATCGGTAAGTAAATTCTTATTTTCTCTATCGTCCTAGTGGATGCTGGGGTTCCTGAAAGGACCATGGGGATAATACCAAAGCTCCCAAACGGGCGGGAGAGTGCGGATGACTCTGCAGCACCGAATGAGAGAACTCCAGGTCCTCCGTAGCCAGGGTATCAAATTTGTAGGATTTTACCAACGTGTTTGCCCCTGACTAACTAGCCGCTCGGCAAAGTTGTAAAGCCGAGACCCCTCGGGCAGCCGCCCAAGATAAGCCCACCTTCCTTGTGGAATGGGCATTTACATATTTTGGCTGTGGCAGGCCTGCCACAGAATGTGCAAGCTGAATTGTATTACACATCCAACTAGCAATAGTCTGCTTAGAAGCAAGAGCACCCAGTTTGTTGGGTGCATACAGGATAACAGCAAGTCAGTTTTCCTGACTCCAGCCGTCCTGGAACCTATATTTACAGGGCCCTGACAACATCTAGCAACCTGGAGTCCTCCAAGTCCCTAGTAGGCGCAAGGCACCAAAATAAGCTGGTTCAGGTGAAACACTGACACCACCTTAGGGAGAGAACTGGGGACGAGTCCGCAGCTCTGCCCTGTCCAAATGGACAACCAGATATGGGCTTTTTTGAGAAAAAAACCACCAATTTGACACTCGCCTGGTCCAGGCCAGGGCCAAGAGCATGGTCACTTTTCATGTGAGATGCTTCAAATCCACAGATTTGACTGGTTTTAAACCAATGTGATTTGAGGAATCCCAGAACTACGTTGAGATCCCACAGTGCCACTGGAGGCACAAAAGGGGGTTGTATATGCAATACTCCCTTGACAAACTTCTGGACTCCAGGAACTGAAGCCACTTCTTTCTGGAAGAAAATCGACAGGGCCGAAATTTGAACCTTAATGGACCCCAATTTGAGGCCCATAGACACTCCTGTTTGCAGGAAATGCAGGAATCGACCGAGTTGAAATTTCTTCGTGGGGCCTTTCTGGCCTCACACCACGCAACATATTTTTGCCACATGTGGTGATAATGTTGTGCGGTCACCTCCTTTCTGGCTTTGACCAGGGTAGGAATGACCTCTTCCGGAATGCCTTTTTCCCTTAGGATCCGGCGTTCCACCGCCATGCCGTCAAACGCAGCTGCGGTAAGTCTTGGAACAGACATGGTACTTGCTGAAACAAGTTCCTTCTTAGCGGCAGAGGCCATAAGTCCTCTGTGAGCATCTCTTGAAGTTCCGGGTACCAAGTCCTTCTTGGCCAATCCGGAGCCATGAGTATAGTTCTTACTCCTCTACGTCTTATAAGTCTCAGTACCTTAGGTATGAGAAGCAGAGGATGGAACACATACACCGACTGGTACATCCATGGTGTTACCAGAACGTCCACAGCTATTGCCTGAGGGTCTCTTAACCTGGCGCAATACCTGTCCCGTTTTTTGTTCAGACGGGACGCCATCATGTCCACCTTTGGTATTTCCCAACGGTTTACAATCATGTGGAAAACTTCCCGATGAAGTTTCCACTCTGCCGGGTGGAGGTCGTGCCTGCTGAGGAAGTCTGCTTCCCAGTTTCCATTCCCGGAATGAAACACTGCTGACAGTGCTATCACATGATTTTCCGCCCAGCGAAAAGTCCTTGCAGTTTTTGCCATTGCCCTCCTGCTTCTTGTGCCGCCCTGTCTATTTACGTGGGCGACTGCCGTGATGTTTTTCCCACTGGATCAATACCGGCTGACCTTGAAGCAGAGGTCTTGCTAATCTTAGAGTATTATAAATTTACCCTTAGCTCCAGTATATTTATGTGGAGAAAAGTCTCCAGAGTTGATCACACTCCCTGGAAATTTTTTCCTTGTGTGACTGCTCCCCAGCCTCTCGGGCTGGCCTCCGTGGTCACCAGCATCCAATCCTGAATGCCGAATCTGCGGCCCTCTAGAAGATGAGCACTCTGTAACCACCACAGGAGAGACACCCTTGTCCTTGGATATAAGGTTATCCGCTGATGCATCTGAAGATGCGATCCGGACCATTTGTCCAGCAGATCCCACTGAAAAATTCTTGCGTGAAATCTGCCGAATGGAATTGCTTCGTAGGAAGTCACCATCTTTACCAGGACCCTTGTGCAATGATGCACTGATTTTAGGAGGTTCCTGACTAGCTCGGATAACTCCCTGGCTTTCTCTTCCGGGAGAAACACCTTTTTCTGGACTGTGTCCAGAATCATCCCTAGGCACAGCAGACTTGTCGTCGGGATCAGCTGAGATTTTGGAATATTTAGAATCCACCCGTGCTGTTGTAGCAGTATCCGAGATAGTGCTACTCCGACCTCCAACTGTTCCCTGGACTTTGCCCTTATCAGGAGATCGTCCAAGTAAGGGATAATTAAGACGCCTTTTCTTCGAAGAAGAGTCATCATTTCGGCCATTACCTTGGTAAAGACCCGGGGTGCCGTGGACAATCCAAACGGCAGCGTCTGAAACTGATAGTGACAGTTCTGTACCACGAACCTGAGGTACCCTTAGTGAGAAGGGCAAATTTTGGACATGGAGGTAAGCATCCCTGATGTCTCGGGACACTATATAGTCCCCTTCTTCCTGGTTCGTTATCACTGCTCTGAGTGACTCCATCTTGATTTGAACCTTTGTAAGTGTTCAAATTTTTTTAGATTTAGAATAGGTCTCACCTAGCCTTCTGGCTTCAGTACCACAATATAATGTGGAATAATACCCCTTTTCTTGTTGTAGGAGGGGTAATTTGATTATCACCTGCTGGGAATACAGCTTGTGAATTTTTTCCCCATACTGCCTCCTTGTCGGAGGGAGACCTTGGTAAACCAGACTTCAGGAGCCTGCGAAGGGGAAACGTCTCGACATTCCAATCTGTACCCCTGGGATACTACATGTAGGATCCAGGGGTCCTGTACGGTCCCAGCGTCATGCTGAGAGCTTGGCAGAAGCGGTGGAACGCTTCTGTTCCTGGGAATGGGCTGCCTGCTGCAGTCTTCTTCCCTTTCCTCTATCCCTGGGCAGATATGACTCTTATAGGGACGAAAGGACTGAGGCTGAAAAGACGGTGTCTTTTTCTGCAGAGATGTGACTTAGGGTAAAAACGGTGGATTTTCCAGCAGTTGCCGTGGCCACCAGGTCCGATGGACCGACCCCAAATAACTCCTCTTCCTTTATACGGCAATACACCTTTGTGCCGTTTGGAATCTGCATCACCTGACCACTGTCGTGTCCATAAACATCTTCTGGCAGATATGGACATCGCACTTACTCTTGATGCCAGAGTGCAAATATCCCTCTGTGCATCTCGCATATATAGAAAATGCATCCTTTAAATGCTCTATAGTCAATAAAATACTGTCCCTGTCAAGGGTATCAATATTTTTAGTCAGGGAATCCGACCAAGCCACCCCAGCTCTGCACATCCAGGCTGAGGCGATCGCTGGTCGCAGTATAACACCAGTATGTGTGTATATACTTTCCTGTCAGCTGGCTCCTTGAGGACGGCCCTATCTATAGACGGTACCGCCACTTGTTTTGATAAGCGTGTGAGCGCCTTATCCACCCTAAGGGGTGTTTCCCAACGCGCCCTAACTTCTGGCGGGAAAGGGTATTCCGCCCATAATTTTCTATCGGGGGGAACCCACGCATCATCACACACTTCATTTAATTTATCTGATTCAGGAAAAACTACGGTAGTTTTTTCACATCCCACATAATACCCTCTTTTGTGGTACTTGTAGTATCAGAAATATGTAACACCTCCTTCATTGCCCTTAACGTGTGGCCCTAATAAGGAATACGTTTGTTTATTCACCGTCGACACTGGATTCAGTGTCCGTGTCTGTGTCTGTGTCGACCGACTAACGTAAACGGGCGTTTTAAAACCCCTGACGGTGTTTCTGAGACGTCTGGACCGGTACTAATTGTTTGTCGGCCGTCTCATGTCGTCAACCGACCTTGCAGCGTGTTGACATTATCACGTAATTCCCTAAATAAGCCATCCATTCCGGTGTCGACTCCCTAGAGAGTGACATCACCATTACAGGCAATTGCTCCGCCTCCTCACCAACATCGTCCTCATACATGTCGACACACACGTACCGACACACAGCACACACACAGGGAATGCTCTGATAGAGGACAGGACCCACTAGCCCTTTGGAGAGACAGAGGGAGAGTTTGCCAGCACACACCAAAAACGCTATAATTATATAGGGACAACCTTATATAAGTGTTTTCCCTTATAGCATCTTTTATATATTTCTAACGCCAAATTAGTGCCCCCCCTCTCTGTTTTAACCCTGTTTCTGTAGTGCAGTGCAGGGGAGAGCCTGGGAGCCTTCCCTCCAGCCTTTCTGTGAGGGAAAATGGCGCTGTGTGCTGAGGAGATAGGCCCCGCCCCTTTTTCGGCGGGCTCGTCTCCCGCTCTTTAATGGATTCTGGCAGGGGTTAAATATCTCCATATAGCCCCCGGAGGCTATATGTGAGGTATTTTTAGCCAAAAAAGGTTTTCATTTGCCTCCCAGGGCGCCCCCCTCCCAGCGCCCTGCACCCTCAGTGACTGCCGTGTGAAGTGTGCTGAGAGGAAATGGCGCACAGCTGCAGTGCTGTGCGCTACCTTAAGAAGACTGAGGAGTCTTCTGCCGCCGATTCTGGACCTCTTCTCGTTTCAGCATCTGCAAGGGGGCCGGCGGCGAGGCTCCGGTGACCATCCAGGCTGTACCTGTGATCTTCCCTCTGGAGCTAATGTCCAGTAGCCAAAGAAGCCAATCCATCCTGCACGCAGGTGAGTTCACTTCTTCTCCCCTAAGTCCCTCGTTGCAGTGATCCTGTTGCCAGCAGGACTCACTGTAAAATAAAAAACCTAAGCTAAACTTTTCTAAGCAGCTCTTTAGGAGAGCCACCTAGATTGCACCCTTCTCGGCCGGGCACAAAAATCTAACTGAGGCTTGGAGGAGGGTCATAGGGGGAGGAGCCAGTGCACACCACCTGATCCTAAAGCTTTACTTTTTGTGCCCTGTCTCCTGCGGAGCCGCTATCCCCCCCCATGGTCCTTTCAGGAACCCCAGCATCCACTAGGACGATAGAGAAATGAGATTTACTGAAAACAAGGAGTAAAAGAAAGTATATGGAAGAAATATAGTTGTAAGACTAATGGTAGTGAAAATCTTCCCTGTTGTATGATTGCATTTACATCTATTATATAATCCTGCTAAATGTCAGTCTTGTTTGAGCACAATGAGAGCTGGTGAAAGACCCTACTCCCTCTCCTTACTGGCTTCCTGACTCCCACATACACTGAAGTGCCAAAAGTCAGGGATAGCAATATGTAAACATAATGGTAGGTGGCGCAACCATACTGACATACTGTATCTTGGAAATGCCCAGACCGGCATCAGTTGTAATCTGAGACAGTTGTGTGAACATTCAACATTCCTCAGTCTACACTCAGTGTCAAGTGTGTACTGGAAAGACCTCATGGAAGGCATTACCACCCAATGTGGACAGCGTAGTGGTCCACCACAGATGCTTAATGATCGTGCCCAGCGGCGTCTGGACAGAATTGTCCATGGTAACAGAGAAGCGACACTAGCTCAAATCACATCCACATTCAATGTAGGAAGTACCAGACGCATATCCAGCAGGTAAGTGCAGCGTTCTTTAGCTTATACCAGAGTGGCCATGTTAACACTATGACACGAGACGCATCACTTCAAATGGGCTTGTGATGTTACTAATTGGACCCTGGAGGACTGACAACATGTGGAGTGGTCCAATAAGTCATGGTTCAAGTTGTTTTGGTCTAATGGTAGAATTCAGGTGTGGCCCAGGCCCCCTTGAGGCCTTGGCCCCTAGCAGTCACTGTGGAACTGTGCAGGCTGGTGGTGGTTCCATAACTGTGTGGGGTGTGTTCATGTGGCATGGGTCGGGTCCACTTGAACATGTCATTGACCAGTAACCTCTACATTGCATTGCATGATGACCAATTGCACCCTTCATGGACTTCATGTACCCCAAAAAGGATGGAACATTCTAGCAGGATAATGCACAGTGTCATTGGTCCCAGTTGTCCAGAATTGGTTAAAAGAGCATTCTGGAGAGTTCAGACGAATGGTGTGGCCACCACATTCGCCAGACGTGAACCCAATCAAGCATTTATGGGACCTGATGGAGAGGTCCATTTTCACTCAAGAACCTGCACCTACAAATATCAGGGTGCTGTGGGAAGCTATCCAGACGACATGGGTAAACATCTCTCCAGAGGTTTTCGGCTCACTTGCAGAATCGATGGTATGTCAAGTTGCTGCACTTTGCCGGGCTAGAGGGTTCCTAAATTATACTACACACCTATCCCATGACTTTTGGCACTTCAGTGTACAGCCTCTCTTCTACTAGAGCTGCTTGGTTATCAATGCTGTTTGGATACACAGGACAGTTCCCCAAGTTCTGTCAACATCTGTAGCTGATGATCCCACCCGGCTTCCCCGCAAACCTCACAATCATGATCTACCACCCACATAGGTACAGATGAGAGAGATAAATGGGGGGAGGGGTAAAACGATGAGAGAGATGGAAGGGGAATGGGAGGCAGCTGAAAGAGAAACAAAGATAAACAGAGAGGGGAATGGAGGATAGGGTGAAAGAGAGAAGTATGGTGGGTGCACACCCGTACAATCACATTTTCAATCTGATTTTACTTTCGACTTCACTTACAATTGGAAGTCCCAACCACAGTGTTGCACATAATAACCTGTACAATCTAATTGTAATCTTAGACCCCATTTGACCAAAATATCGGGTGAAAAGATTGTACCACTGTACACACGCTACAGATTTCAGGCCAGATGTAAACTTCAGCAGCAGCTTGCCTTTGTGGGCAGGCTGAAAGCACTGCACAGATCTGTATGACATGTGCAGGCTTCATTATATGTGAAGGAAAAAAAACAAAAGTGAATAAATGGTTAAATATAAAAAAAAAGTGCTGATTGGCTGAGAGTTTGGGAGTGGTTGTTAAGGCAGTGTCCGCACTGAGCCATTTCGAAGGCAGTGACCGGTCATCTTAGGGTGGCTGTGACAGCAGCTTGTGCATTGGGTTCCCTGTCAGTTTGTTATTTGGAATGACAGGATTACAACATGCAGTGTTAGGCTACAGTATATAGTATATTTCTTTAGAGGTGGATTACAGGTGCCAGAATGCCCTTTTTGTCCAGGCATGCTGGCACTTTTTGTTCCACAAGTACCATCATGCTGTAGCACCCTAACTTGGCAGTGTGTCCCTGCTGTAGCATCAGCACCCCCAGCTAGTTCAACCAGGTGCCGGTTATTGGAAAATAGGGTGAACTTTTTGGCCTGGAGCTGGTTACTGCTTTGGGGGCGCCCACACATTTGTTTTTTTAATTAACCATTTAATCTATCTTTTACACTTGGTGAACCCTGCACAGATCATACTGATCTGGGCAGTTCTTTCAGCCCACCCACAAAAGCAGCACTGCTGCTGGAGGAGCATTGGCAGATGCATCAGAAAGAACGGTTGGCACAGTGTACACACTTTGCTTTTTGCCCTATAGGCCTATTGTACCATCGAATCTAATGAAAATGAAACTGCAAGACGCAAGCTTTCAATCCAACCTGTTTTCATCCAATAAAACAAGACCAAAGGTTGGTGCACACTCTTGCCATATCACAAAATCAAAAGAACAGCCCGATAATTGTACAGGTGTGTACCCAGAGCTACTAGATTATTACATGTGGTAAAAGCTGTGGACGCTATAACAGTCCAGTACAAGTTCTCCTGTATCCAAACACATATAATGTACAGTATGTGGCACACATGGCTTCAGATGTATGAAATAAACCAAATGATATGCTGCTCCAGAATGAAGGCGCCTCAGAAATGGAATAGCACATAGACTTCTGCCTGTCAGGAGTGCTGCAGTGTAAGAAGCATATGCTGAGAGTGACATGTAGTAAACTTTAGCCTAAAGCTGGGTACAAACTAGAGTGATGTCGTAACGAAATTTTGCCTACATCGCTCAGTGTGTATGCATGATTGCGTGCTCCTGCGGCCGCTAGCGATGTGCTGCACATAAAACCAAGCGTTGTCGTTAGTGTCCTGTATTATGCTAATGGAGGACGGAAACTGTTTTGCCCCAGTGTGTACACACAATCTAGGGCTGTCCCGTCGCTCTAGTGTGTACCCACCTTTACACATCACACTGACCTGCCTCCGTCCAGGTGGCACTGGTGCAGTTATCAACATCTCCCTCCCACAGTCAAAGCCTTTCCTGGCACTCACAAGCACAGTTCTCTAGATCTGGCCAGTTTAATATTTTAACAGGATGTCTAAAATGTATCCAAAATCTGAAACACAAACAAATTGTACTGAATATTTATTAGACATTATATAACAACTGAATGTTGGTTTTTTTTTCTCATTATTATTTTTACACTTTAAACCCCAATATTTTTTTTTTATTATTTACTGTCAAAATATATTGTGGGTGATGAGATTAGACCTTCTCTGCTAATCAGGTATTGTGATACCTGTACAACAAAACATGTCACATATATTAATGTTACTCCATCCTCTCCCGGAATGACTGGAGACTTCAGAATTTCAGGGAGCTCTACAGAACTCCCAAGAAAGTAAATCAACCTCCCAGACTATGAACCTGATTCAGAGATGGACGCAAATCGCTGCATAAGCCTCACTTGCTGAGGGCCGCGCAGCATGTGTCGCGCCACCTCCCGATGCATTACGGCGCATCACCATTTTTTAAATCGAGTAACAGAGTGTGACATCAAGCAGCCGCCCCGAAAATGCTCCTGCAAGGCTCCCATTCGGCCCACCCACAAATTGTTGCATCGACCCCCCCCCCCCCCCGAAGGCCGCCGCTGTCAATCTCCTTGAGGCCACCTTGAATGGCGTCCTGTAATGTTATTCATGCCTCTTGTGAATGATGAATGTCTAGCGAGGGAGATTAAACTCACAGCTGCATTAATAAAACAAATGTGGTGGGACCCCCGGGCAGTTCAGAATGGGTAATAGATTATTGCATTACATTAGGTAAGCACATTTTCTGCAGCCGGATGGTGAAGCACAAGACACTAAAAGCATGTCACCTTTTAGAAGCCGGAGTATTTACAGAGCAAAGAAGGGTTACTCTTGGTATGCGAGTGGCATAAGAGCTCTGTGAAAGCAGAAACAGTCAGATTTTTACACCTGCTAAGAGGACATGTAAACTCTGTGTACACAGGAAAACACAGCACATCCACTGACGCGTGAAAAAAACCCACTCACTTCTCTGAGTTGTTTATCGCAACAGCAGTTTCAAAGAGTAATAAATACATGATATAGAGGGAGATGCATACCTCCCAACTGTCCCGATTTTCGCGGGACAGTCCCATTTTTTGGGGACTGTCCCGCTGTCCCACCTGCGGGCCGCAGTGTCCCGCGGTGGGGGGGGGGGCAGTTGGGAGGCTCCTGCACGCGTTGCTCTGCTTAGCAGAGCAGCGATGAATATTCAGTCCAGACAGAGGGAGAGAGGGCAGGCCAGCAGCTCACGGAGCGCTGGGCATGCCCCCTCAATGACGAAATCGGGGGCGTGGCTCGCGATCGCGGATCCTCCGCGCGGCCACGCCCCCTTTCCATAGGCCACGCCCCTTCGCCGCGCGTGTGTCCCTCTTTGCAAGCGGCTAAAGTTGGGAGGTATGGAGATGTACTAAGCCTTGGAGAGAGATAATGTAGATGGACATAATGCACCAGCCAATCAACTCCTAACTGCCATGTTACAGGCTGTGTTTGAAAAATGAGAGTTAGGAGCAGATTGGCTGATACTTTCTCTCCACCCACACAGAGTCGGCCCTGGGCATAGGCAAATTAGGCAAATGTCTAGGGCATTTGATATGCCTAGGGGCATCAGCAGCTTCTGCTGATTAAAATGATATGCGGCATGCCTATATTCTGTGTGTAGCATTTCATGTGCAGATACAGCCACAGTCTCACACAATATATAGGCATGCTGCATATCATTTTAATCAGCAGAAGTTGCTTGTGCATCCTAGCCACATGCAAATAAGATGCATTTTCATCAAGAAAAGTCGCCCGACGTTAGCATTGAGACAAGATTTATGAGGACACATCTGTATCCAAGCAGAGGCAGAGGTCACAGTGTTAGCGGCTGTGTGAGTGCTGTGTGTGAGTTGGTTGTGCAGTAGTGTTCGGCATATGTGTAAGGGGCATTATGTGTGTCATGTGTAAAAATGCATTAATAATGTGCAGCAAATGTGTAAGGGGCACTATGTGTGTCATTATGTGTATAAGGGCATTAATAATGTGCAGCATATGTGTAAGGGTCATTATGTGTGTCATTATGTGTATAAGGGCATTAATAATGTGCGGCATATGTGTAAGGGACATTATGTGTATAAGGCCATTAATAAAGGTTGTAATAATGTGTAAGGTACATTATGTTTATAAGGACATTAATAATGTGTGTCATATGTGTAAGAGGCATAACTGTGTGGAATTATGTGTATAAATGCATTACTAAAGTGTGGCATTATGTGTATAAAGTGCTCTACTGTGTGGCGTAATGTATAAAAAGGGCACTACTGTGTGGTCTAATGTGAATAAAGGGCACTACTGTGAGGAGTAATGTATATAAGGTATAGTGGTACTACTGTGTGATGTAACGTGAATTAGGGACACTATCGAATGATAAAATGTGAATAAAGTTGTAGTACTGTGTGGCGTAATTTGAATTGGGGGTACTATTGTGTGGCCATGCCTCTTGCCAGCAAAAACACACCCCTTTTTTGGCTGTGCGTCAACTATTCTTATTTAAAATATAGGGGGTAGGAAACTCAAAATAAGGACTGAGGGTGATGGTGCTGGGAAAGGGGTGCACTGTCAGAGGCGGAACTAGCAGTGGTGCTAGGGGGCACCAGCCAAAATCTTGTCTAGGGCCGGCTCTGAATCCACTTTATCACTTTCCAAGGCTTAGTACAAAGACCCTATAGTTTGGGAAAGATGCTTTCAAACTAAGAGCCGGGAACGTGAATCTATGTAGGGATAAATGTAATAGCCCACGCAATGCAGGCATCAGCAAGTTTCTGGGGAGTCTGCCTGATGTTTTAAAGGGGCAATTAAAAAATTGGGCTCACCAGAAACTCGCCGATGCCTGTATTGCGCAGGCTTTTACATTTACTCATAGGCTCTGTTTCCATATGACACTGCCCTCATGTGCACGGAGTTCATGCCTGTAAACAAGAAGGACGGAAAGTTGTCATAGTCACTGGCGCAATTCCAGTTCCTGTGAAATGGCTTTTTGGACAAGTACATTAAATAGACTCTTAAAATTTCAACAACTGCGATAAATTCTGAAAATATTACCTAAATGTGAGCATTGCAAACAGGTCAAAACATGAAATTGTAATGGAAACACTGTAATGTTCATTAAATTAAAAATAACCATAAAATGTCTTATAATGTAGCAATTTAAGATCATTTAAGATTGAACGGATTATTTATTATTAGTCTATTTTAATATGTTTACCAAGCTTTGGGCCTGTACTGTAAACCATGAATACGGCAGCCGTAGATGAACCCAAATCAAAATGGCCTAAGCAGTAGCGTCACAACAGGGGTGTGGGGTGACACCAAAGTGCTGACTCCTCTTCAGTGACAGGACCAGGGTGCTGCACTGTGACATTACATGCAGCACCCTGCTCCTCTCACTGTGCAGGAGCAGGCACTGCACATGCACTGGTCCCCGGAGGCAGCCCACATCTCTGGGAACCCCGGAATTAGGAAACGGGGGCCTGGGCCGCGGCTTCGATGCACACATAATGTGCCTTTCCGCATCGGGTGTCACCGCAATCAGTGACGCCTCATCAGCAGGATGCTGCAAATGGGTCAAATTCCACCACATTTGAAAGTAGTTCAAATTATACATTAATATCTATTTGTAATCCACTCTGCTGAAGAAGAACAATTCATATATATATATATATATATATATATATGTAGCTTTGCTCATCTATGTAGCAATGCAGCATGCAGTGCAGCATGCAGTATGGCATGCAGTATGGCATGCCGGGCTGTGGATAGTCGCAATGGTATTAACGGAGGGATCGCTGGCTGCGAATATTATATATATATATTGTCAAAGTCAGAAAAATATCACTATGCACACTGCCATATTTGCACCTCATATGTGTCCCTGCTGCGCATGCGTGCGCTCTCCCGTGCGTGCGCATACTCGCTGTTGCGGGCACCCGCAGGCGCACGGTATGCGCATTTACGGTAGAGATTGTGTGCGTCTAGCGGGCGACTCTTTCGTTACATATTTTCACCATATAATGTATTTTGTAGATTATGGTCCCTTTGATAGAATCTGAAAGTTTGGTTAATGTAGAATGTTCATGGACAGAGAAATCCCTCTTTGTTTGATACGAAGGGTCAGACAGGAGTAATACAGTGGTGTTTAGTATCCATCGGAAGAGTATTTAATTAGCAATATTCCGGTGTTGGTTTGAAGCGAATTAATCGCTGGTGCGAATAGTTATGGACATAAGAAGTTTATGTCCATTTACTATTATTTGCACTTACTTATCCATGCGGCGGGAAACCTAGTTTCCCACCCACCTGAGCAGTTGGAAATCGTCACAGCCCACCTGTATGAATCAACCTATGACCTTTTGTTATGATGCGAGGAGGAATTCCTGTGTCCAATGAACAATGAGATTGTAGGGACCATTGAATCGTATTGTGTGTGGGGCATAAATAGACAAGCCGATCACATCCAGCTCTCACTCTTCAACGGTTCTCATTGCTGATAATCGGGAGCTGGATGTCCAGAGGCGCATGCGATCGTTCCCCTTTGTGCGTAAGTTTTTCTCCGCAATCATATTGTATTTCTTGTTATTGTGGGCCATTTCTCTCTCTCTCTCTCTTCTCCCCTTTCTCTCTTAATTTTCCTGCAAACGTAATTGTATTATATTGTATTTCCTGTGTAGTTATCTGGTTAGTTAGTCTATGTTATATTGTAGTGTGTGACTTGTATTGTATTATTCTTTTTGCAAGTAATAACATTCATATAAGGCGTTAGACCCTAAGCACGGTATCGGTGTATTTCTTATAGTGTTAAGTATTCTCAGAGCGTCGGTGACGCTCGAACAGCTTTTAAGTTAATAAGGTTACACTGTGTTGCATCTACACCCTATCATTACACTAAGGTTTTGCTGCATAATACATTGTTTATGGTTTAGATATAAAGGTTTAACATTGTGAGCGTCAGCGCCGCTGGTGATCTCCTCGTGGTCCCGAGCGTCCGCTACGCTATAGCGAATCATTACGTTAGTCGGCAGCCAATAGCGTGCCTGCCTGTGATCTCTTGGCCGTGAGCGAACGTGACGCTTGAGCGTCTCGACTACGGCTAAGCGATTGTTACGCAACGTGCGTACCCTTACGGTACTCCATACGTGAATAGCGTACAGTGTTCTTAGACCTCATAAAGGGTGTTATATAAGATAAATATTTAGCTTTATCAATTGGCGGCTCGTCCTGTCCTTCACATATCTCTGCTAGGTAATATCAGCAGACATTATCCATCAGCAAAGGGCGGGAGATCATATTCTTCGCAGTGCTGACGGGATAAGCGTCTGCTTCGCTTAGTAAAGGGTGCTGAGGGAATCCGGAACCGGAGGTAAGAACAACACGCTAGTGTCTTTTAAAACTGTTTATTTCTATCTTGCGTACGCACACACGCATATCTGCATTTCTTTTTCGTGTATTTTCATATATCACTCTCCTGGTTGCCATTTTATAAATTGATAAAACGTGCTAAGAGAGATTTGTCGCTATTTCATAGTTAAAGTGTAAAAGTAATATATTAAGGGATAAAGTGTAAAGCACACACGCAGCTCTACCTAAAGGTACAAGGAGAGATTGGTGTGGGGTTCAGTAGATGATCGAGGATCATCTACATTGATAAACGTGTACATTGTGTTACGGTGGACATTGGTTTTGTGTACACGTGTCTCTAACAAAGGGCTGAGACTCGCGTACGCAAAGGCCGACGCACGCAGCGTAAATTACGCAACGGAGCGTCTGGGTACGCCCACGTAACTCAAGTCACACGATAGTGTTGATTTTTAAAGCGAAAAGGTGGCAAGGCGATAAATAGCGCAACAGGCGATAAATAGCGCAACAGGCGATAAATAGCGCAACAGGCGATAAATAGCGCAAGTTTATTTTAGTATTTTTCAAAATTTAAATTAACAGATCCTTCTCCAAATTTACAACACATCTGGTCTAAAGAAAATTTCTGCGCAGAAATAGAAATAGAAACAAAAGTGTATATGTGGTGAGTGAGTGTTTGTTTTTACAATTTTGGGGATTGAACCACAGAAATCATCGAGTTCTCGTGAAGGTACATACGTGTAAGTGACATGCACGGTGGCTAGGGAGGCATCTCTGGTTAAACATAAAATTTGAGCATTAGAGTGTAGCGGACCAGGAGGTATAGCAGACCAGGAGGTCATGTAACAGACCAGGAGGTCTAGGTACAAAGAAGTCCGCTATAGAGACAAGGCACAACACCAAGAAGGGTTGGTGCAACACCCATATAGGCCATAAAAGCTCAGGCTGAAGGAATTCGCAGCTGCTGAATGTCGATTCCACTGGTCGCTCCGTACATAAGATTAGTTGCTTATGTGCTGAACGACTGTACCGCACGTAATTGTGTGCATTAGTTAGTAACCTGACCAGTACCATTTGTGTACAAACCCGGTCAAAAACGCTATTTGTACATTCTAACGTGATTTGTGTAATTTTTTATTTTTTCAAAAAGGGAAGTTCGCTGGTCACTCTAGAACTATCCGACAACCCCACCTTTACTGGAAAGGGTTAATGCTCTTCGGATCATACCTACATGTTCCAGTAAACGAAGGTTAATAGGGGCCCTGGGTCGAGTACGCCAGCACTATATCAGTGTGTGGGCATATTGGTCGGCGTGGGCGAGTGAGTGAGGTGCTCGGTAAACTTCACCGTCAACCTATCTTTGAATACTTTGGTTTTTTGTAAGGGTTCGCTGAAGACCCTGATATAAAGGTCAGAGGTAGAGCAAGCAACACCTGCAAATTATGGGGGCCAGTTGTTCAGGAAGGGGGCGATCAACCTCGGTTCGGGTTGATTCTGTAAACCGACCAGTCGGGTCGGCAAGGTATGTAATGTGTGAAAAATACGGAAGACACACAGAAATTTTATGTGATGAATGGGAGAAAATGACTGTACATGACGGGGAGAAATTCCCAAGAGTAGGCAGCTTCAGCCCAGAAGTGTTGCAAAATTTAAGGAGAAGGATATGTCTCATTAAATCAGCAAAGAGACGAATCCAACATTATGATTATTTGCAGTTATGGCAACAGGAGGGTGAAATACAGAGAGGATTGGCTCAGGCGGCGGGATCTGGCCCTATCAGGAAACTGATAGCCACGGCCCCGCCGCCACCATACATATCAGGAGAGAAATTGGTTGCGGAGAATGACGCATCAGGGGGTAACAAACAGGCACTTAGCAACTGTATAAATGTTAAGGATAATGTTAATAAGTTAACCCATGCAAGTATTAACCCGTGCAAGTTGTACCCTGTTTTGAACTTTCCCCAGGAGTGTGATCAAGAGGACGAATCGGCAACAATATCGGCGCTCTCTCTAGCAGCCACTATATCAGAAACGACAGTAGGCACGGCCCAACCCATAAGATTAGTAACAAAGCCCCCTAGCGGAGGGACAGGTGAGGTTGTATCAACGGGTAAGTACGGCACCATACACTATGCTGAAACTATTTCACCACAGACTGTAGAATCGACACAGAATGATGTTGTTAAACTTGCTCCCGTGAGGGTAATAGCAGTTCCAAATGGGAAAACGGACACTACAGGAGTCACTCCTATCAGGAACATTGCCATGTACAGCCCGTTTTCCCGAATGGAATTAAGAACCATAGTGTCTGAATTACCTGATCCTAGAAAAGACTTAGTTGCTAGCCAAAAATACATCAGAGACCTAGGTAACACTTTAGAGCCCAATAACAAAGATTGGCAGATATTGCTGAGGGCTTGTTTACCCTCCAATGTCGACGCAGCTCAATTTTTAGCTGACTGTGGACTGGATCAGGATGTACCTCTTACAGATGTGTACAACAAAGACAATGTAAAAAGAATAAATTTACAGTTAAAGGAGTATTTTCCAGCTGTGGCCAAATGGAATAGAATTTTTTCCATTAAACAAAAAGAGACAGAAACAGCTGCTGATTATTTTCACCGGGCATTATTAGAAATGGCAAAGTACACTGGCATAGAGGACATTAGGACCAATGCAAATCATCAAGAAGTAGCAGTATCTGTGCTAATGGATGGTTTAAAAGAGGCATTAAAGACCAGGGTACAGACCACACAACCATGTTGGCGAGGTCTGTCGGTGGCTACTTTGAGAGAGGCTGCTATTGATCACGACCGGAATATCACCAGACACAGGGAGTCACAAGGTGATAAGTTAATGTCAGTAAGTATACAGGCCCTGACCACAAAACAGCCTGTGTTTATATCACCAAACCCTGTGGGTAAGTCAAATGTGGTAACATGTTATTTTTGTCATAAACAGGGACACATAGCACGAGACTGTAGAGCGAAAAATTCGCAAAGATCATACCAACCCCCTAGACAACGACACGACACACGACATTGGGAGCAAGGTCCGCAGAGACGGAGTTATGAGCCACATACAGGGGAAACAAAAAGATACCCCCCGAACAGAGACTGGCACGCCTCTGGTAGTTCCCAGCTAACTCCCTCACAAGTAGTTGCTGCAAGCGGGATTCAGGGAGGTCACCATACCCAATAGGGGTGTGGCCATACCTGTAATCTCCAGCCAGTAAAATTGATTGCAAATCTTGGAAGTGAACCCGAGATTGCAATAGATGTAGCTGGTAAAACATTAAACTTTCTTGTAGATACGGGGGCGGCCAAATCAGTGATAAATTCGACAGTGGGCATGAGAACCACTGGTAAGACAATTCCAGCCATAGGAGTAACGGGAGTAGTCCAGCACTACCCTGTTAGCAAACCAGCCGAGATTACAATAGGGCCTTTACATACCAAGCATTCCTTTTTGCTGGCTGCATCGGCACCGACTAATCTCCTGGGAAGAGATTTATTGTGTAAAATGGGGTGCGTCATTTATTGTACTCCTGAAGGTGTATTCTTGGACATACCTGAGAATCACGCTCAGGAAGTGCGAGACATGTTAGACTCCCCATCAAAATTAATGTCACATACCATTATGACAAGTAGGACTCCATCCCAAGTAGAAGAAATGACATCCCAGATACCAGAGTCACTTTGGACTAAAGATGGACAGGACACTGGATTAATGGCGAACGTAGCTCCAGTAGTTGTACAAGTAAAAGATGGTAGGATAGCTCCAAAAATCCCACAGTACCCTCTGAAGCCAGAGGTGGAGTTAGGAGTGTATCCCGTAATAGAGCGCTTGCTACAACAGGGCATTCTGGTAAGAACGTCCAGCACTGCCAATAGTCCCATCTTCCCTGTTAAAAAGAGTGGGGGGAGGGGTTACAGGCTAGTGCAGGATCTAAGGGGGATTAACAAAATAGTTGAGAGTCAGTTCCCCGTAGTGCCAAATCCAGCTGTCATCCTTATGCAAATCCCTCCCACTGCGAAATTTTTCACTGTTATTGACCTCTGCTCCGCTTTCTTTTCGGTACCTCTGCACCCTGACAGTCAATACTTGTTTGCATTCACATACAGAGGAGTCCAATACACATGGACTCGATTACCACAAGGTTTCATAGACAGTCCAAGTATATTTTCCCAGGCTTTGCATGATTGTTTACAGTCTTTCCAACCAGAGAGTGGATCAGTATTAATACAGTACGTGGATGATCTACTACTGTGTTCTCATTCAGTGGAAGCATCCCTGAAAGATACGAAACAGCTCCTGTTTCATCTTTCAGACACAGGACACAAGGTTTCCAAAGACAAGTTACAATTATGCCAAACTAAGGTAAAATATTTGGGACACTGTCTAACACAAGGACTGAGACACCTGACCGCTGATAGAATTCAAGCAATTAGAGACATGACTCTGCCACAAACCCAGCAACAGATCAGAACATTTTTAGGAATGTGTGGGTATTGCCGTAACTGGATCCCAGGATTTTCCATTCTAGCGTTACCTTTGCAGGAGATGGTCTCCTCAAACAAACCTGATCGGATTTCGCATACAGACAAGTCCGAGATGGCATTTGAGAGACTTAAACAGTGCCTAACGCAGGCACCAGCATTAGGTATGCCAGACTATGGGAAACCCTTTGAGCTGTACGGAACAGAAAGTGCTGGTTGCGCGGCAGGTGTCCTAACCCAAAAGCACGGTGATGCCAGCAGGCCGGTAGCATACTACAGCGCTCAGCTAGACACGGTAGCGCGATCCCTCCCCACATGCTTGCGAAGCGTTGCTGCGATAGCATTGCTAGTAACGAAAAGCGAAGATGTAGTGCTAGGTCACAACCTCACAATTCATACACCACATGCAGTGTCAGCCTTGCTAAATTCTGCCCAAACCAGGCACGTCTCATCAGCGCGGTTTACAAGATGGGAATTGGCACTAATGGCCCCCGTAAACATCACCATAAGGAGATGCAGTGCATTAAATCCTGCAACATATCTCCCAGGTGTGCCTGGACAGGCACAAAGGGTGGAGGATGAGAGTGGTGGGGAAGGAGGATTTAATACAAAGGAGGACACACATGATTGTATGGAATATTTGACCCAAAATTTTACCGCAAGGCCTGACATCAGTGACAACCCACTGGAAGATGTAGATCTAACTTTCTACACGGACGGTAGTTGTCACAGACAGTCAGACTCGGGAGACTTGTGTACTGGATACGCAGTCGTAGATGACCAAGGCACCATAGAAGCAGAACCGCTAGGCCCACCTCACTCAGCCCAGGTTGCTGAACTGGTCGCCCTAACCAGAGCATGTGAATTGGCTAAGGGCAAATCAGCCAATATCTACACCGACTCTAGATACGCATTCGGGGTAGTCCATGATTTCGGAGCCCTATGGCGCCTCAGAAATTTCATGACGGCAGCTGGTACACCGGTAGCGCATGCAGCTCACATCAAAAGGCTTCTAACAGCGATACAGGAACCCGACAGAGTGGCTGTTATCAAGTGTAAAGCACACACATATAGCCAAGACCCAGTATCACTTGGTAACAGCCGAGCAGACGAAGCTGCTAAGTTAGCAGCCGGTACCCCCAGACAGACAGACACCACACAACTGATGGTATTTAATACCATCAACACACAGAAGTTGTGTGAAATGCAAAATTTGTGTTCCACACAGGAAAAGGCAGTCTGGAAGGCAAAGGGATATGGCCAGGAGTCCTCAGGACTCTGGACGGATGGACATGGTAAACCGGTGGCCCCCAGAGCATATCTTCCATGTTTAGCTGAGGCAGCTCACGGGCTGACTCATCTGGGCAAGGAAGGAATGTGCAAGTTGGTAAGAGCATATTGGTGCGCCCCAGGATTTTCATCTCATGCAAGTAAGAGAGCAATGTCATGCCTTACATGCTTGAGAAAGAATATCGGAAAGGCAATACCAACAGAACCATCTCATATCCCACCTGCAGGCGGTCCTTTTCAGGTAATACAGATTGACTTCATTCAATTACCCCCTTGTCGAAATTTGAAATATGTACTTGTTTGTATAGATGTATTCTCAAATTAGGTCGAAGCATTTCCTGCGGCCACAAATACCGCTATGTTTACTGCTAAGAAAATTGTGCAGGAATTTGTATGTAGATATGGTATCCCTAGAATTATCAAAAGTGATAGGGGTACCCATTTTACAGGTGATGTCTTTCAAGGAATGTGTAAGTTGATGGGTATTGATAGCAAGCTGCACACTCCATACCGTCCACAGGCGAGTGCGAAGGTGGAAAGAGTGAACAGCACTATTAAAAATAAACTGAGCAAAGTTATGGCAGAGACAGGATTGACATGGCCAGAAGCTTTACCCATTGTACTGTACAGCATCAGAACCACTCCCAGGTCCCCTCTTAATTTGTCTCCCTTTGAAATCTTGTTTGGTCGACAACCGCATGTTATGATTAACCCTCAGGATGATTTGAAGTGTAACAATGAAGTGACTGTAAAATACTTGATTAACATGAGTAAACAGCTAAGGAATCAAAATGATAATTTGAAGTTGGTGATTCCTGATTTACCAGGTAGTAATTGTCATGACATTGAACCTGGGGATTATGTAATGATACGGAATTTTCTACGCTCAGGTTGCCTTATTGACAGATGAGAAGGACCATACCAAGTCTTATTGACTAGCACTACAGCATTGAAAGTTGCCGAGAGAGAGACTTGGGTTCATTCGTCCCATTGTAAGAAGGTTGCTGATCCAGAGAGGTCCCGTGATAAGGAACAGACGGTAGAGGAAGTTGTATCACTGGAGTGTCTGTTCCAGGAGGACTGAGGCGGCACCTGAGCATTGAAAAATCACAAGATCAAAAGCAGTTGTCGATTCCCTGTTCCCTTTTATTGTTTTTCTCCACTTCCTATCCCCTCTCCCTCAATTATTTTTTCCCCCTTCTCATTCTTCTCCGTTTCCTCCTATAAGATGGACTTGCCCCAAGAGACTGTGATCCGGATTTTCCTGTTGACCATGATGTTGACCAGAGCAGTCTGTTCCGGCGAGAGTACCATGGAGGTCGAGAAAGGTTCTGGAATGGGTTCTGATGACAGAGATGGAGGCGTAGTTTTCCAAGAGCAACCTAATCAACAAGTAAAGGCGAGTATCAGAAAACGATCCGATAACATTGACAATAGAAGGAATTGTGAAGGATTGTTAGCTGAAGAAAACTGTATCTGTAGGCTCTGTGACAATGTGGTTGAGGATGGGTGCATTAAGAAATGCCAATCCAGTTTTAATATCCACATGGACCGGCACCCCTTGAGTGACTATCACTCCTTAGTGGGTAGTGTGTTAAATCAAACAGATTGTTGGGTATGCTCTCAAGTACCTCAAGGTCATAGCAAATCAGGACTAGTACCATTTCCTTTAACGATAGGGGAGGTACTTGAGCTAAAGGGTGGGAGACCGGTGGACAGGAGGTTTAATATCTCCAGTCCTCCTAGTTTGAAGCTCCACCAATATCATGTGGATAGGTCCCTAGTATGTTTTAACATCTCCAATCCCCGAAAGCCGGGAAATTGGGAAGTGTCATGGAGTAACCAAACCATGACCTTTTCATATAGAGCAGATAGAATGCCGACAGATACAGAGCTTATACGCCACATAGCCAGTAGAGAAAAATCTTTCCGATATAGGTATACCCTAGGAAGTAGGATTACGAGAGTTGGAGAGGTATCACCAGGATACTGCGCACATATCGTACAAACTGATACGTGTACTAGACAGATGGGAGAATTAGGGTTAGGAGATTTCACATGGAAAATGTGTAATATGGTTATGTCCTACTCCGTCCCATATGTTCTCCCCGATGATGCATATTTCATATGCGGGAGGAAGGCGTATAAGTGGCTTGCCCCAAACTCTGAAGGATTGTGTTATATTGGAAAAGTACTGCCTGAGGTAATGACTGTATCACATGCCAAAATGAAAGATATACACCGTGTTGCCCAAGCTCCTTATACTCACACCCATTACGAGCACGTAGTTAAACGGCACCTGATAGAAAGAACAGAGCATCCGGCCTCTGACATGATCCATGAATCCACCGGGATTCAGTTTCTAATCGCGTTAGACATCACTCGCACCGCCAGAGGAGTGTTGAATTATAAATACATATCTGCGCTTGCAAATTTGTTAGACAATATCACAGAAATGTATGATGACACGTTTAGGTATACTGGAAGAGAACTTCAAGCTTATAAAACAGAACTGGTCCAGCATAGAATGGT